>NC_058131.1:391575840-391596882 GCF_016433145.1 Gracilinanus agilis | reverse complement strand
TATATATATATATATATATATATATATATTGTAAAAAGTGAAATTTGGGAAATGTATAAAACTATGTATTTTCTGGACACAGGGAAATTATCAAACTACATTTCCCGTGGTCCAACAGGTTTCTGGTTCCGGTTCTTTGGGCGTGGGGAGGCCTACGTCTCCCTGCAGAGAAGAGATAATCTCCTGGGTTAGGGGGAGTGGTCTCTTGGCTAGCAGGCTCGGGGAGAGATGAGAAGTAACAAAATGGAGGCGGCAGTTTTGAATTCTTATAAGCGCGTGGTCTAATAACTTTCTCTATCAGCATGGCTTTAATTAAAATACTAATATATATATATTTATATTAACCTTTATTATTTTTCATATTTATATTACCAAGTGTCAAGTCATACTAGGCACTAGGGTAGACACGGAAAAGTGATTCTTGACCTCAAGTAGCTTATGGTCTAGAAAGGAAAATGAAGGGCTTAGACAAAGTAATTTCTAAATTCCCTTCATGCTTTCCTATTTTATACATTATGAAATCTAAGGGTCTTTATTAGCACATTACAGAAAGTATGATGGTGACAATTTGACTGCTATTACTGCTACTTTGAATATAACATTTTGAGTACAGCTGTCTCTCCTTTATCCATATAGAGTCAGCCACCAGTTATTAATTTAAAGACTTACAGAATTTAGTGCTGGAAGGGACATTAGAAATCATTAGACTGATCTGATCATTTTACAGTGGAGGAAAATGAGTTGCTTCTTAGCTTCCCAAATGTCACTATTCTAGTTCCCCATTACCTAGAACTTGGGCTAATTACAATGGGCTACTCTCCCCTCAAATCCATCTTTCACATGATTGCCAGACTAATCTGAGAGTTCTTAACCTTTTGTGTCATGGATCTATTTGGCAGTCTGGTAAAACATGTGGACCTCAATAGTTGGCCTTCTGTATTGCAAGAGTGTCTGAGCACCGGAAGACTTCCATTATGTGTGATTTAGTGGTGAGTCAAAAAATTACAGTACGGAACAGTGATGAGTGTAAAAGATATTTCAAGATATCTGTGACAACAATCATATCTAATGGGTTTCTTAATAGTAGCAATGCAATGATCCAGAACAATTCTGAGGAACTTATGAGAAAGAACGCTATCCACATCCAGAGAAAGAACTATGAGAGTAGAAACGTGGAAGAAAAACAACTGCCTGATCACATGGGTCGATGGGGATATGATTGGGGATGTAGACGCCAAATGATCACTCTAGTGCAAAAATTAATATAGAATATCTTATATTCTATATTATAGAATATATATAGAAATAGGTTTTGAACAATGATACATGTATAACCCAGTGGAATTGCTCATCAGCTCTGGGAGGGGGAGGGGAAGAAACATGAATTATGTAACCATGGAAAAATATTCTAAATAAATAAAATATCTGCAACAACTGCAACATGATATGAAAATGTCTGATTTCTGTTGGGGACCAAGTCACAGGTCTTGCTAATACTACTTATGTTTTGTTGCCTATATTCATAATGAAAGGAAATGCTAAAATTTCAGTTAGAGGTTACTAAAAATAAAGAACAACCCTAATGTTAGAACTGTTCTTTAACTGTATTTTATGTATATGTATGATTTTTTTTCTCATCAAAATTCAAACCCTTAGGGATTTGTGGACCTCAGATTATGAACCCTTGTTCTAATGCCCCATTTTCAAAAACCTTCCATTACCTACAGAAGTATGTTCAAATTACTTCTGGTTTTGGGTTCACCACAATATTTCCTCCTCCTGTTTTATCTGCTACTGTTTCCACAGGGTCTGGCTCTTCTCTTTACTCTGGCACTCACTTTACTCATGGTGATCTTTAAACCTTTGGAATGCCCTCCTAATTTCTTTTCTACTTTTTTCATTCATTTTCAGGGACAAGCTCAAGCCTCTTCTGCTCCATGAAGTCTTCCCTAAGGCTCATAAAGCTTTCATTACTTTGACTTCTTCCTATCATCAACCTTAATTTTAGAATTTAGGTATATCCCATCCTACACTGTATTTTAACTATTTCATATGTATATATGTATTATCTCTAGAGGACTGTAAACTTCTTTTTTTTTTTAAAACCCATATCTTCTGTCTTGGAGCCAATACACAATACACAATACTGTGTATTGGCTCCAAGGCAGAAGAGTGGTAAGGGTAGGCAATGGGGGTCAAGTGACTTGCCCAGGGTCACACAGCTGGGAAGTGTCTGAAGTCATATTTGAACCTAGAACCTCCCGTCTCTAGGTCTGGCTCTCAATCCACTGAGCTACCCAGCTGCCCTCTGTAAACTTCTTTTATATCTGCCAAAGTAACTAGCAGCAGGTAGACTTCCATCAATATTTGTTATATTGAATTTATGACCTTTTTCCATGTATTATCATAAAGCCCCTATGGGTACTGAAGTTTTCATGGAGTCTGGTTCACTGCAACTCTTTTGTACATGTTCGGCACAATGAAAGGATTCACCTATGCAGGGTAATTGAATTGAATGTCCCTATTAGTTAGAAAGCATAATACAAAGATTCAATAAACTGGAAAAACAAAGTGTATGCCTACATATTAAACATTACAAAACAAACCAAGGTATGAAAAACTTGCTTGAATAAAATTTTCATGGAAGTGATTTCTTTGCTTCCCAAGAAAAAACACTGATCATGCAATATTATGAAAGCCAATCTGGTAAAGATTATGATGAACTTCGCAAATTTCATTAGGTTAGAAAAACACTCTTATTCAAAACTCAAATCTCACAATATGAAGTGGTCAAAGACATTTGGGACATCTAATTGAGCATATGAAAAAAGGATAATTTTGTAGCTTAATTTTTTTTAAGAGAAGCTACAACTCTTCCAAGAAACAGAATTTGTTAAAATATTTCTTGAGTATCTATGTTTATGGCTCTGATGAAATCATGTGGAAGGAATATAGATGAAAAGAAAGCAATCGTCCTCAGAGATTTCATATTCTGATAAAGGAAACCAAATGTAATTGTGAAATAACATTGCAAAAGAACAGTACTTAGTCAACACAACAACCTAAAAGTTCTACCAACCCCAGACAGTACAAGTGCTATTATTCCTATTTTATAGATGAGGAAATGGAGGTCCAGAAAACTCAAGTGACTTGCCCAAGGTTACAAAGCTAGTTAGCGGCACAGCTAAGGGTAGAATCCATATCTGATTCCAGAACTAGGACATACTGTGATTTTTGAGTCTGAGTCAGGAAGACCTAGGTTTAAAGTCCAATATACAAGCTGTCCATCCACATATAAATTAGAATCTCTCAGCGTTCTGGACAATTTTCCCAAAATAATAAATTACAAATCATTTGTTAAGAGACTCCGTATCAAGAATTTTTCATACTGATGAAAAAATCAAGGGTTCAGACAAAAATGGAGGAAAGGGGAAATATAAACCTGGTCACAGTTAATTTTTTGGTGTCTATCAGTCATTCCATTTTACCTGCACAATGCTTAATCCATTTATGCTATCCTTCAATTCAACAAACACTGTCAAATACTAATGTGCTAGGTACTGGGGTCTAGATACAAAGTTTAGATTACACTTGGACTTGGACTTTATGCACCATGTAATTTATATTGGTTTGGCCTGCCCATGAGCAATTAATATTTTTCTAGTTGTTTAGATCTGACTTTATTTGGACCATATAGTTTATTTTTTATTTATTTATTTATTTATTTAGACCCTTAACTTCGGTGTATTGTCTCATAGGTGGAAGAGTGGTAAGGGTGGGCAATGGGGGTCAAGTGACTTGCCCAGGGTCACACAGCTGGCATATAGTTTATTTTAAAAATAAGGATACTTTATTTTTACCAATTACTGAACCATATAGTTTAAACAAGACTCAAAGACCTAAATACCAATGGTAAAATTGTTTTTTAATAGTGTGACCATGTTATTATGAAAGATTATTTATTTGGCTTTTCTCCTATCTCAGGAAGGCTCTGGGCAAAATTGTTTTTAAAGAAAACAAAGCAAAATTCATCTTCAGTATCCTATTCTCTTCCTTTCTTGAGCTTCTTGCTGCCTGCTATCTCTAAGTTGCTCAAATCCTCTCACTGCAGACTACACTTTCACCCTTTCAAGCCCAGAGCTTCTCTCTTTCCCTTCGAAAAACTATTCAGTCATCTCCAACATGATCCCTAACACTTTTACAAAGGTCTCCCAGAGATGTTGTTTTTGTTATCCCCCGACTGATTAGGTTTAAGCAAGAGGAATTGAAGGAGATTCTAGATATAGGGATTCATACACTGGAAAAGTGTCAACTAAAAGACTTCTCAGTTCCTTTCTTTCAGTGAGAGTTGTGATTCTAAATACATTTTAAAACCCAAGCAAAAGTCAAATAAAAGAAGGTTTTTGCACTGTTCATTCCCATTTTGTTCTTTATACTTAGGAGTTTAAAACTGGTTCTTTTTCATAATCAGAATCATATAGAAACATGGAGTCAGAAGGGATCTCAGAAATGGTTTTTAATACTGCAACATTTCTGAGAAGTGATTTAGCCTCTGCTTAACCTCTTCTAGTGAGCCCAGTCCCTGTCTCAAAAGATGCTATTGGATAATGAAAGGAGCATTGACTCTGGAATCTGGAGACCTCCGTTCAAGTCCAGCTTTTGCATTTTAGAGCCCTGGGATCTTGGACAAGTACTTCCAATCCGCTTGTATAATGCCCGGCATGCACTGCTAAACCTCTCTGCCTATTTAGCCTTCCTACCTTTTCTAAGCAGGGAAAGTGTTAAAGGTGAGGGAGAATGAAACAAAACCAGGATTTTGATTCTTCACCAGTGCTTAATCTTTTAGTCACCCAGATTTGTTTTGGCTGTGTTAATGCCCCACCTACTGGTAGAATTTGGAAACATAAATTGGGATTTTTAAACTTCTGAATACAGGAGGCTTTATCAAGTACAGGAACTATTTTACGTCGAGGAAATTTTTTTTTTTTGAAGCTATGCAAATCTTCCCCTCTATCACGTCTCCCCTTTTCACAGCAGTTAAATGTCCAGTATAAACAATAAGCTCCCAGTTCGTCGGGTCAGGGAAATGAAGGCGGTGGCGGCGGGTGTGTGTGTGTGAGATTTATTTTGATAAGACTTTGGCGGCGTGTGTATGTGTGTGTGTGTGTGTGTGTGTGTGTGATTTATTTTGATAAGACTTTGGCGGTGTGTGTGTGTGTGTGTGATTTATTTTGATAAGACTTTGGCCTGGCTCTCGTGACCCGGCGCTTTTAAGTTTAAGTTTACTTTTTGGAGTGGCATCTCGAACACAGCAGGCACATTGGCGGCTGCGGGCAGCCCAGCGTTCCGAGGAGCCCCTCCCTCCGGGCTCGCCCCGGCTTGCTTGCTTACCTGGGCTGCTGGAGGGGCTGTCTCCGGTGCTGCCGCCGCCACCACCTGGGAGTTTGTTCCGGAGCCCTGCGGAGGAGGCTGCGGAGCGCAGCGCGTGGCCGCAGCTCACAGAGAAGTTCTCGGACGCCTTCTTGGCCAACGAAAGGATGGGGCGCGACCAGCTGACGTCGTCCCGGGCTGCTGTTTTGCCCCCAGCCTCACCGCGCACCTCGCTAGTGGAGGGGATCTGGGTCCGGTCAATGATCTCGAAATCTTCCCGCGGATCCACACTCTGGGAGCCACCAGCCTCCCCTTCGGCCATCTTTACACAGTCATCTGACACCAGTCAGGAGGAAGAGGGTTTGCCGCCGCCCCAGCAGCCCGCCAACTCGCCTGCTCGCTCGTCTGCCCCGGGGCAGCAAGCGCTGCCATCAGCGCCCCAGCAGATGCCACCGAACCTTGTTCCCCACTCCACCCCCTCCCCAGGGTGGGTGGGGTGCGCAAGGCAGCGTGGACAGCAGTGAGTTTTAGGGAGAGTCTAGAAGCTGTAGTAGGAAGGAGGGAACTTTAGGGAAGCCCTCGGGAGGATGCAAGGCGGGCAAGAGTAGTTTTGGAGGTTTGCAAATGCAAGGCAGGGAGGAGTGAACTTGAGGGGTCTCAGAGCCAAAGTGATTAGGAGTGAGCTTTAGGAGCGGCCTTTACAGATTATTTAGGCAAGAGTGAAAATTGAGGCAAGAATGCATTTCAAATGGGAGTTCTGGGAGCCGACTTTGCGGGTGGTTTCCCAAAGCTTCGGTGTGATGGTGTTTTATTTTATTTGAAAAATTTTATTTAATTAATTGATTTAGAATATTTTCCCATGGTTACATGATTCATGTTCTTTCCCTTCCCTCCTCCCACCCCGCTCCCGTAGCCAAGGAGCAGTTCCACTGGGTTTTACTTGTGCCATTGATCAAGACCTATTACCCTATTTTTAATATTTGCATTAGGGTGATCCTTTAGAGTCTACATCCCCAATCATATCCCCATCGATCCATGTGATCAAGCAGTTGTTTTTCTTCTGTGTTTCTACTCCCACAGTTCTTTCTCTGGATGTGGATAGTATTCTTTCTTATAAATTCCTCAGAATTGTCCTGGATCATTGTATTGCTGCTAGTAGAAGTCCATCACATTCAATTGTGCCACAGTGTATCTGTCTCTGTGTATAAGGTTCTCCTGGTTCTGCTCCTTTCACTCTGCATCAATTTCTGGAGGTCGGACAAGTTGTGATGGTGTTTTAGGGCAGGTCCTTTGTTGTGATGTGGTTTTGGGTCATTCTTCATTGATATAAGTCTAACACTTTAGTTTTTTTTTTAGTTTGTTTTTTTAGGTAAAATAATTAAAACAAATGAATAGGGAAAGGGATTTAGGAGGTAATTTCAGGAAAGAATGTAAACATTTGGAATGAGAGTTGTTTAATTTTTCATATTCAGTTTTGTAAGATTAAATTTAATATCCAATAACTCCAAGTATTTTATTTTATAAGATTTATTAATCACTTGACGAAGAGGAAATAGAAAGAACCTGAGTGAAGAGAAGTTTTCCCAAATAGGAGAAGAGCCCTAAGGGGATGGGGTACAGAAACTTTATCTTGAAAATGTTAGGCAAGTGGAATTCTGGGAGGTAGAATCCTGAAGTACAAAATTCCATTTACACAGTTTTGAGCTGTTAGGTGTGTCAGTGGATAGAGTGCCAGGACTGGAGCCAGGAACTCATCCTTGTGAGTTCTAATTTGTCCTCAGACACTATGTGACCCAGAGGGAATCACTTATCCTGTTTGCCTCAATTTCCTAATCTATAAAATGAGCTAGAGAAGGAAATGGCTTCATTATCTTTGTCAAGAAAACAAAGAAGAGTGGGACAGGTCTAAACAACAACTTGTATTTATTGCCTAGCACAGTGGGGTACTTTAGTGTCCACTTAATAAATACTTGATTATTTTTTTTGTAAGAGATGAGGGAGTTCAATTTTCCTCTACAACTCCTAGGGCATGAACTATCATCTTCCTAGTCCCTCCCTAGGTGTTCAGGGAAGATTAGCATGGTGTGGTATAAGGGCTTGCTGAGCCCTTTTCAAGTTTGGCTTCCTTCTTTGGTGTCCATCTGCCACTCAGCTCTTACTTGTGACTACAAGAAGCTATAGCATGCCTGGCAGCCACACCTTGGTAAAACTGTCTAGACCAGGTTGTGGGTATCTGACAGGCTTCACACCTATGGCCGGGTTAGAGGGGTGTGTCTATTTCCCTCATTGGAAGGGACAGATGAGAACTGTTTGTACCCAAAACCATGAAGGTGTCTAAAACAGGTGCTGTGGACCCCAGAGAGCTTTGGTCAGGCATTGAAGATGCCAGAGTCATCCAGAGCCAGAGCCATCACCAGGCAGCTTGACTTTTGTTTTACCACTGGCCTCACATGACTGGAAGAGAGAATGAGACCAACAGTTTTGGGCACCTCTGTCTCTATTAAATGCAATTTATGCATGAATCAGGATATCAGCTGTGATGTCATTGGCCCTCTTTGAAGTACAGGGTGAAGGACTACATAAATATCAAGCAGAAGCAGATAATCCTTATTTTGCAAAATTATAAGAATGAATAGGGCTATCTAGTTCTTAATTTTGGGGCTCAGAGTAAGTGATCATTCCAAGATCACTCAGTAATATGCAACATAAGAGCAGAATAAGTAGTCAAGCCAACGAAACCCATTTTAGGCAAAACATGCAACATATCTTTGATATAGTGTTTGGCATTGATTAAGTAATGATAGTTCCATTAATACTCTGCCAAAGTTTGCCATGACCCTTTGGCCCTAGGGGTATCACAAGGTTCTCTGTGACAGTGAAAACAATGTTGCTGTAAAATGCCTTTGAATTCTGTGTAGGGACAATACCTCCAAATAGTGCAAAGTGCCCCAAAGCTTACCATAGCTTACTTTATGATGACATGGTCCTGGCAGAGGTTAATTCTGTTAATGCCTTAATTTTAAGAGTTGTCCATTACTGGAACTCTCTTCCTAATTAGGTAGGCAGTGAGCTTCCTCTCTCTGCAGGTATTTGGCATTAAGTCAACAAGCTTAGGTTTCAGGTACTGTGCTAAAAGCTGGAGAAACATAGAAGGGCAAAAACCTTGACCCTTCCCTCAAGGGGCTTACATTTCAGTGGAGAAGTCAACAAGCAAATAACAGGAGCAAAATGTATAGAGTTGTTGGAAGGCAATCTGAGAAGGAAAGGCAAGAATTCTGTGACTTTGTGAGAAAGTAGTTCTACAGAAGGGCTCTCTTTACCATTCATACTATATGTTGATTACTTTGTTTCTTTATACGAATTTTTAAGAAATAAAAATGCCAAGTTCAGTTTTTACTCTGTAACTCTTATTCTCAGGGGCCAGCTAGGCAGTATAGTGGATTGAGCTCCCAGCCTGGAATTCAAATCTAGCCTCAGACACTTACTAGCAGTATGACCCTAGGTAAGTCACTTAACCCCATTTGCCTGTGTTTCCTCATCTATAAAATGAGTTAGAGAAGGAAATGGCAAACCATTCTAGTGTCTTTGCCAAGAAAACCCTAAATGGAGTCATAAAAAGTTGGTCATATCTGAAAAGAAACTGAACAAGTTATTCTCATACTTTATTGGTCTCTGAACTATAGCATTCCCAATTGGCCCTTACTCTACATATTATTCCTGGCTACTATTTCCCCCATTGTTTCTTGATACCACAAAAAAGTCAGTTTCCCTTTCATTCCCCTTCCAGCCCCCAAAACTAGAAGGAATGGGCAGAAGATACTGTTTTAGCTTGGAAATTAATAATGACATTTTAAATGAGTGGCAAAAAACAGATAAGGACATCACTCTGTAAAATGAAGGAGTTGGACTAATTATCTCTTAAACCCTTTCCAGCTCTAAAACGATAATCCTTTAATCATCACATAAACAAGGTCAGAGGCCAGCCTTCTCTTTGTTAAGGATTCTTTTTCAGTGAATGACTGACAACAGCATAAACTCTGAGGTTTGGGCGCCATCTTGTGGAATACAAGTTCTGACCAGTTTCTAGCAGTCTTTCCTTAGCTGATTTGGATATGGGTTCCAAGGCACTTGAGAGAGAGAGAGAGAGAGAGAGAGAGAGAGAGAGAGAGACAGAGAGAGACAGAGAGAGACAGAGACAGAGAGACAGAGAGAGACAGAGACAGAGAGACAGAGAGAGACAGAGACAGAGAGACAGAGAGAGACAGAGACAGAGAGTAAAATAGGGATTGTGGATCTAGTGCTGGAAGTTACTTTAGAGGATATCTAGTCTTACCCCTTCGTTTTACATATGAGGAAATTGAAATCTAGGAAGATTTAAGTGAGTTTCCCAAGGTCACAAAGAGGCAGGATTTGAACTACAAGCTTTTGACTCAGGAGTGAGGATTTTTTCCTTTGTACCATGCAGTCGAAGAATGGGCCTTGGGACTAGAAATACTTTTGGGATAAAAGAGGATATGAGGAAGCAAAATATATATACCCCTAAATTGCCACTTTAAAAAAAAGCCATATATATAATTTTATTTTAAATATTTTAGAGGGAAACGTGTAAGCATCACTGATGTTTTTGTTGTTGGAATATCATTCACATCCAGTGGGAATACTTATATTTTGCATGAGTTTGAGAAACATGATTTTATTGGATTTAATTCACATACTGTTATGATCATTGAGGGACTTGATAGAAACGATGTAATTTGTTAAGAAGAGTAAAGCAAAAAGCCCTAGATGGTAGAGGAGCTTTAAACCTTCCTTTGGTATAAACAGGAAGTCAGATAATACAACTAAACTTCCTGTAGAATCCCCTCAACCAATCACATTATGGTTCTTCAGGAAGACTAGCCTCCTGGTATCAATTGATGTTTAACTGATGTTAACTAAATCAATATTATTAGAATATCAATGATGATCNGGATTATATGTAAATTATATAACATGACATGTTATATAGCTATATAATATTATGATATAATACAATGATATATTATAAAGTTATATAATATGTAACTATATGATACAGTCATATATTATGAAGCTATATAATACACAACTATATAATACAATTATATATTATAAAGCTATATAATGTACAAGTATATGATATAGTTGTATATTGTAAAGGTATGTAATATATAACTATATGATACAATGATATATTATAAAGCTACATAATATGCAATTATATGATACAGTTATATATTATAAAGTTATATAATAGACAACTATATAATACAATTATGTATTGTAAAGCTATATAATATGCAACTATATAATATAGTTATATATTATAAAGCTATATAATGTACAAGTATATGATACAGTTATATATTATAAAACTATATGTAACTATATGACACAATTATATATTATAAAGCTATATATAAGTATGTAGTACAACTATATATTTTATAGTTTATATACAAATGATTGTATATATACATATATAATAAATAACTATAATTTAAACTATATGTTATATAGTTTAGGTACAAATGACATATATCACATATAATACATAACTATTTTAATATAACTATACAATATAGCAACTTTATGTCATATAGTTTATATGTGAACTATACAAATATATAATATGCAATATATAATAGTTATATAACTATGCAATATATTTATGTTATATAATATATGATATATAACAATATGATAAAACTATAGTTTATAATAAATTATATAATACAAATTATGTAAATAAACTCATTTATTTGATGTCATTTCTATATTAGATATTCTAATGAAATGTCTATTTTTGTTATTGTTTATTTTATTTATTAATATTAGATATGATTATAATACATTAATATTAAAATTTTAATGAAATATCTATAATTTAAATTATACATTTAAATAAAATATCTACAAGATAGATGCTATATTTGAAGGAAATCAGGAAAACCAGAGTTCAAATGCCACCTCAGACACTTACTAGCTATGGGACTGTGGGCTAGTCATTTAACCTTGTTTGCCTCAGTTTCCTCAACAATAATATGATTTGGAGAGGGAAATGGCAATCGACTCCAGTTTCCCCACCAAGAAAACCCCAAATGAGGTCACAAAGAATAAGTCATAGCTAGTAATGGCTAAACCAGAATGAGAGTTTCCTAGCCTATAAAATGGAGATAACCAGGCAGTACAAAAATATTTATTAAGCACCTACTCATGGTGCCAGTTACTGAACTAAGTTATAAGGATTCAAAAGGCACTTTTAATGGCAATATTCAGTCCCTGACTCCCACCCCCACTCCAAGAACTCACAATAGCATCTATTCACAGGTTGTTGAGAGAATTAAATGAGAGACTGGGTAAGATACTAGATTAATGTTAGCTACTATTACTAGAGCATTTAAAATTATTTCCACGATCTCATTTGAACCTCACAATAACCATGGGAGCCTGAGACTTTAGGCCTTATCCCCATTTTACAGATGAATATGTTAAAGCTCAGGTGACTTGCCCAAGGTCACACAGCTAGTAAGAGTTAGAGATGGGATTTGAAGCCCAGGTCTTATTGACTCCATCCAAGACCCAAACTGTAGCTATCTTGCTATTCTCTCTGGTATATATGACACTGTGTTAGGCACTGAGAGTACTAAGATGGTAAATAAAACCCGGCTTCTGTCTTGTGCCTTTGCTTACCAGCTAGTAGACCAGATAAACGAGGCTGGTGATGGGCTAGTATTTGACTAACTTGGCAAGAATGTTGGGTTTCCAAGAAACATTATTTGGGCCATACCATATTCTGACTGATGTAAGCAATGCACCTGAGAAGGTAGGTGTTGGGAGTTTAGGGCAGAGGTATGTGCCAGGAAGCCTTGGGGATGTGGCTTAATGATGTATTATTTGATTCTCACTATAACCCTGGAAGATAGGAACTATAGATATTTCACATAAATACGTAAATCCCTACTTTACAGATAAAGAAAATGGCGCCCTCCTCCATTTGATTTTGGCAACCCTAGAGATAAAACATATCCACAAAAAACTAAGGAAGCATGACCCAGAAGACACCATATAGGTCCTGGAATTGGGAGGAACTGGGTTCGAATCTTAGCACTGATACTACATATGTTAACCTGAGCAAGACACCTGACTCCTCCATGCCTCAGTTTCCTCATTTGTAAAATGGGGATAACAATGCAGATAGCACCCATATCATGGAAATGATATGAGGTTCAAATGATATAATAGATTTGAAACAGCTTGCCATCATGAAACCATTATATAAGTGCCCAATTATCATTGCACAGATTAGCACATGGTAATTTGCTAGGAGATCAAGTGAATTTCAGTTCATTTCTAATAAAGACAAGTTCTTAGAAAACGGGATCAGAGCCTCAAAGACCATTTAGTCCAACCTCTTCATTTGATAGATGAGGGACATAAGACTCAAGGAAGTCCAGTGATTTGTTCAAGGTCCTGCAGGGAGTAAATGACAGTAATTTGAACTCTAGTTCTCTGATTCCAGAGCCAGAAATTTTTTTTCTTGTTCTCAGATTCTGGTCAATAGAGATCTAACTGGCCAGCACTCTACCTTTCACTGTGCTCATGTCTTGAATGCATTTTTTTAAAAAGATCTGAACATTAAAGGAATTTTCTCAGATAAAAATTAGAAATGATTGATATCAATTTTCTAGGCTACAAATCCTGATAGTCAAAAGAAAGAAATCTCTTTCGAATTTGATTTAAAAGTGAGGTTTATTTAGATTTTCAAAATAAAAAAAAATTTCCCATGAAGCAATGAACGAACACTGGACAGGTAATCTGAATACTAAGACTACCCAGAGTTGCATTCCAGGAAGGGCCATAGTGGCAAATGTTTAACCACAACTGTCTCTTTTTCTTTAAACCATTATTCATTTTCTTAGAAGTGATACAAAATATTGGTTCTAAAGCAGAAGAGCAGTAAGGGTTAGGCAGTTGGGGCTAAGTGACTTGCCCAGGATCACACATCTAGGAAGTGTCTGAGGTCACATTTGAACCTAGGTTCTTCTAACTCCAGGCCTGGCATTCTATTCACTTTGCCACTTATACTTGAGTACTTCATATGGGAGCATATATAATATAACTCACATTTGTATTTACTTTAAGGTTTACAATATACTTTCTTCCCATAAATTCTGTGAAGTGGATGATACTACTGTTATTATTTTTTCCTTTTTTAATTTAGAATGTTTTTCCATGGTTACATGATTCATGATCTCTCCCCCCTCCCCTTCCCTCATTCCTCCCCCATCCCAGAGGTGACAAGCAGTTCCACTGGGTTATACATGTATCATTGTTCAAAACCTATTGCCAAGTTATTCATATTTGCAGTAGACTGATTCATCAAAACCCTAATCACATCCCTGCCAAACTATGTGATAGATCATATGTTTTTCTTCTATGTTTCTGCTCCCACAGTTCTTTCTCTGGATGTGGATAGTGTTCTTTTTCATAAGTCCCTCAGAATTAGAGAAGTCCATTACATTTGGTTTTACCACAATGTATCAGTCTCTGTATATAAGATTTTCCTGGTTCTGCTCTTTTCACTCTGTATCAATTCCTGGAGGTTGTTCCAGTTCACATGGAATTCCTCCAGTTCATTATTCCTTTCAGTACAATAGTATTCCATCACCATCAGATACTACAATTTGTTCAACCATTCCCCAATCAATGGGCATCCCCTCATTTTCCAATTCTTTGCCACCACAAAAAGAATAGCTCTAAATATTTTGATACAATTATTATTTGGCCAGTTTTATAAACAAGGAAATTGGTAGCAAATATCAGAACCAGGATATTTGCAAGTGCATATTGGTAGTGTAGTACAATGCAAAGAAGGTGGAATTGAAAATCAGGGAGTTGGGTTTTTGCTTTGCTTCTTTAGGCCCAAGATCCCTCATCTTTATAAGGGATTATGGGAAGGTTTGAACAATGAATATACTATACCTAGGAAACTATTTTATATAAATATATAAATGTATTATATATAAACTGTATATACTAGTATTGGTTCTAAGACAGAAGGGAAGGTTTTTTTTTTTTTTAAATCTATGGATAGGCCTAGTAACCGTGTTTCTTCAACTTTGAAATGATGGAGATAGTATTAGTGGTCTGTGCTGAATCCATAGACATCAGTGTGGCATGCTTCCCAAGTACCAACTTACTTTGTAGAAAGTTATTATACAAATTTGTCATGAGGAGAGAATAACCATGAAAAAAAGTGCCAATCCCTATCCCACAATTCATTGTAATTTTACAAGCAATTGCTATATACCTATGTACATAGCCCTGGGCTAAGTGGTGGGGATACAAAGGCAAAAATGAAGTGCTTTCAAGGAGAGAGTTAGAAGTTTTGTTTTGGACATGTTGAATTCAAAATAAGCATTGGTTCTAGAATTGTGATTTCGATGGTTAAAGGGATCTCCCAGGTGAGGAACTCCCACCACTAATAAAGATCAGCACTCTCTCTGTGCAACTTTAGAGCCTTGGAGAACTGCCTCTGGAATGGAAGAGGCAGCCTGTATGGTGTCAGAAGTGAGACTTGGACTCAGGCATTCCTAACTCTGAAGCTAGCTAGCTCTATCTGATATATGCTAGCTCTGCCTTTCAGGTATGGGAAGCTGAAGGAAAACCCAAGTAGATACTTGACCTGGATCTGTAGGGTTAGAAGTCATCTGTTAGTGATGATAATTGAACCCATGGGAGCCCCTTAGAGTATAGAGAGAGGAAAAAGGGCAGGGGGGCATTGAGAGGAAAAAAAGGACCCAGGATTTCACATTGGGCTACACACATACATAAAAGATAAGACCTAGAAGATAATCTAGCAAAAGAGTCTTGGGAGCAGTTGGAGATGAGAACTAAGAGGGAGCAGATTGCTTTCTCTATCATCTCCATTCTCTAATCTTCAATTTCTCCTTATCTACTATCTTCTCCCCTGCTGCCTATATCTCTCCATCCTTAAATAAACCTACTTGATCCTACTATCTCTGCTAGCCATTATTCTATGTATCTTCTCCCCTTCTAGGATAAACTCTTTAAAAATTAAAAAAAAATTTTCATATTGCTCATTTTTGTAAGTGAGGAATCTTATAAAACCAAAACTTCCAAACATAAACCCAAATAAACAAATGAAAAATTGTTTGCTTTCATCTGCATTCTGACTCCAACAATTCTTTCTCTGGAGGTGGATAGCTTTCTTTGTCATAAGACCTTCAGAATTGTCCTTCTAGGATTAAATGCTTGAGAAAGCCATCTGTTCCTCCATTTTCTCTCTTTTCACTTGATTCTAAACCTTCTGAAATCTGCCTTCTGAATTCATTATTATTATCTTTATTTTTAAAATTTAAAATATTTTTTCATGGTTACATGATTCATGACTGCCTCCCCCCCAACCCCCCATGTCTTGTATAGACATCTTTTTTTGCATGTTGTCTTCCCCATTAGAATGTGAACTCCTTGAGGGCAGGGACTGTTTTGTGCCTTTTTTGGGCATCTAAGTGCTTAGTACAATTTTTGGCATATAGCGAGCACTTAAAAAACACTTGTTGATTCTGCTTTTTTCTGTTTTCTTTTCTCCATTGCTTCCCCCCCCCGCCCTTTTTTTCTTTTTTAGAAAAATTTTCCATGGTTACATGATTCATGTTTTTACTTTCCCCTTCACCCCTCCTTACCCCCCAGCCGACATGCATTTCCACTGTTTTTAACATGTCTCCATTGCTTCTTGAGTGACCCACTTACAAACATAGCACCTGAGCCCTTGTGGATAGTTTTACTTTTGCTTGTCAGCCATAAGGCATATTAGATAAAAACAAATATAGGAAATGAAGTAGCATAGAAAATAAAGTGACAAGAACTATCCCTTCATGTTCATATGGGGTATATTCTCCCAAGGGCTATTACATCGTTGGTGGGGAAGGGAACATGAGGGACCAGGGAACACGCATGGCCCTGAAATGTATAGGAGGGAACACACACCAGGAAATCGTGGCTAGACTTTCCTGAAGGACATCCATGTAGGGGATATGTGATGCTAGGACACATGGGTAGCCAGAGCAATTCACGCCTCAAACACTGTGGGACTGCTTATATTCTTTGGTGATATAATAACATGATTCTTGTGTTCTCTGCTGTTTATTTCATATCTGTTCTCTATTAGGTGTGGCTCTGTCCTAGGCACATAGTATTTGTTGGGCTTGTCGTCTCTGGTGGGTGATAGGTCTTCATTTCCTGTTGGCCATTGCATTGTCTTCAGTGGACATGTTTCTGCCACTTTCATGTCTCTTCCCTCTGTAATCCATTTTCCCCACAGCTGCCAAAGTGATCTTCCTAAAGTGTAGATATGACCATGTCACTCCTTTACTTAATAAACTTCAATGGCAATTGTTGCCCTGCCAAGATAAAATATAAGGCTCTTTATTTAACTTTAAAAAACAAACAAACAAAAAACAACAAAAAACCTCTTACCTTCCATCTTAAAATTAACACTGTGTATTGATTGTAAGGCAGAAAAGTAGTAAGGGCTGGGCAGTGGGGGTTAAATGACTTGCCCAGGATCACACAGCTAGGAAGTATCTGAGGTTAGATTTGAATCTTGTCTCTAGGCCTGTTTCTCAATCCATTGAACTATCCAGCTGCCCTCCTCTTTTTAACTTGTAGAGCCCTTTACAGCCTGGCACCAATCTACCTTTCCAACTTTATTATATATTACTTCCTTCCCTTCCCTCTAAGATCCAGCCAAACTGACCTTCTTGCTGTTCCCCACAAATGATATTCTTTCTGTTTCTGAACTTTTGCCCTGGCTCTCTCTCTCTTATGCCTGGAATGCACTTTCACTTCACCTTCACCTCTTAGAATTCCTTGTTCCATCAAAGCTCTGATTAAGTGTCACCTTCTACATACATGAAGCCTTTCCTGAAACTTTTAGCTGCTAACACCAACCCTCTCCCACCCCAATTTTTTTAACCTTGTCTGCATTTTATATATACCTATTTTTCTTTTGAACTCTTATCTCCTCTTTTAGAATCAGTACTAAAGCAGAAGAGCAGTAAGGGCTAAGCAATTAGGGTTAAGCAACTTGCCCGGGGTCACACAGCCAGGAAGTGTCTGAGGCAAAATTTGAACCCAGGACCCCCCATTTCTAGGCTCCATATTCACTGAGCCACCTAGCTGCCCTTGTACATACCTACTAATATACATGAGAGAATATAAACTTCCTTTGTTTCTTTGCATCTCTAGAGCCTGGCATAGTACCTGGCACATAGAAAGTGATTAGTGATCAGTTGGTCTCATGGTCACCAAATTTTTCTCTTCTACCATCTGAGCTTCATTTTTTCTGGACTATCTTGGCACCAGGTTCTTGGCACCCATCTGCCAGGGTGCTGTGGCTTGAAAACCTCTGTCTTATGGGAGCAGCTATTTAGTTCATCGTTGACTAAAGCCATGGAACCACCTAAGAGCAGCCAACAAAAGCTGGATTGTCCTAGACCACTGATGGGCAAACTAAGGCTCTCGGGGCCAGATGTGGCCCCCTGAAATGTTCTATCTGGCTGAGGGACATTATTCCTAATCTGACGAATACAATGAGTAGGATACAATACAATGAAACTTCCGAAAGAGTTGCCTTAGAAACAGACTGACAGATGAGCATTTCCTTTCCTTTGGCCTCTCTTTAAAAAGTTTGCTCATCACCATCCTAGACCAATGCTCAAGATATTCTTTTGACTCCCTGATTTGAAGTCTGGTTCCAGGCAACCATCTGAAAGGATTAGAAAGTCCCTTGTAACTCCAGATTAAATTCTAATGGGAATTCTATGTCCTCAAAACCCATGATAAGAGGAACTGTGTGGAGGCTGGGGTGATGAAGCTGACCTTAATCGCACTACTGCTCCCTACCCTCCCACCCCCTCCAAAGGCAACAAATTAGGTTGAGTAAGAACACAAGAGGCAAAGAAGCCAAGGCCATTCTATCTATCCACATTCCTGGCCCACATTCTTTGAAAAATTTATGTCTGTCTTCTATGAGCTCTGCACCTCTCCACCTCCCTCCACCCCAAAAGCCAAACCTTGTTTTTGCAATGTGTTTTGGCCAATGTCTTGCTCATTTCCTTACAAATATAAAGGAACAGATTGTTACAATTATTTCTTTTATGGCCATAGAGAATGCAAACTGGTTAGCCTAGTACAGTGACGTTGAACCTTTTAGAGACGGTGCTCCATGCCCTGCCTCCACTGACCTCCCTCCCATTAAGTGCTAGGTGTGCCCCTTACCCAACACGGGAGGAAAGAAGTGCTTCCATTGGGCTGCTAGACTGAGGGGTGGGTGAAGTGAGGAATGCCCTCAGCAAGTGTAGAGAACAGGAGGGACTGGCCTGAGCGCTCTGCTCCCCTCCAGCTCTGCCACCTGTGAACCTCTCACCTTCCCCCCTGTGTGCGCCCATTGCAGGGGTTGGGCAGAGGGGTGGGGGATGGGAAAAATGTCATCAGGAGTGGTGGAGAGGGGGAGGGGAGCAGCTCCACCCAAGTCCCTCAGCCTTTCTAGTAACAGACTTTGAGGGTGGGGAGTGGGGAGGTGTATGTGCCCACAGAGAGCGCTCTGTGCGCCATCTTTGGCACCCATGCCATAGGTTTGTCATCACTAGCCTAGTATATAAAAGCTCTTTCAACTTCCTATCCTCATCTCACAGTGCAGTTCTTCAAATATGCTTCAGGTGTTCTTGCCTCTAGTTTTTTGCTTACTCCATTCTTTATGACTAGAAAGCTCCTCCTCAACCCTACTTCTTCCTTTCACACACAAAAAGGATATTTCCCACTGTAGAAGGAACAGATGGAGTCCAAATGCAAATTGAAATATACCATTCTTTATTTCCTTCATGAATTTTTGTCTAGTGTAAGCAATATGTCTTCTTTCACAACATGGCAAATATGGGAATGTTTTATGTGATAAAATGTATGTAATCTATAACATATTCTCTGCCTTCTTGGGAGGGGTGAGATAGAGAGAGATAACATGGGCTGCAAAATAAGAAGAAATTGTATTGATATTAATTTGGAAAGAATTAAACTTATTTTTAAAAAACCCTAGTCTCAGCTCAAATGCCACTTCCTTCAAAAATCTTTCACTGTTCCCTCTGCCCTCCATTCCCCAGCTGGAAGTAGTTTCCCTCATTTGAGATACTATGATCACTTATGTCCATATTTTGTGCTCTCTACCAACCTGTGGGCTTCCTGAGGACAGAGACTGTGGCTTATCCATCTTTGGCAACATGACTTAGCATGAGATCTTGAACACAGGTCATGCCCAAGAAGTGTTAATTGAACTGAAAAAAAAAAAGTCAATATGAAAAGACAGTTCTAAGGTTTAGAAGGACACTCTATTCTTTACTGGGTCAGGTCTTTACCTTTTTGTTAGGATTCTTTAAAAACAACTCATAGTTGCTTAGGGAAATATCCAATTTCATGTCATTCCTAGAATGGATAAATACCAGGGTCAGGATGTGGGTGAGACAGACAGAAAAGATTCTAGGGGACAGAGTTTTCCATAATTCTCCTTTCCTCTCCTGGGGAAAGGTCCAAATGAGCCACCAGCAGAAGAATTCTGTATTATGGAATAGAAAGATGACAGGATAGGGAGTCAACTAGAGTCAGTCATCGGCTCAAAGCCCCATTGCTCAGGGCAGTTGGGTAGCTCAGTGGATTGAGAACCAGGCCTAGAGACAGGAGGTCCTAGGTTCAAATCTGGCCCAAGACACTTCCTAGTTGTATGATCCATTTCCTAGCCCTTACCACTCTTCTGCCTTGGAACCAATATACTATATTGATTCTAAGATGGTAGGTAAGGATTAAAAAAAAAAAGCCCCATTGCTGTGGTCAGACTCTGGACCCTTGCTCTTGATATGACCACCATCTCCCTCCTCGATTGTAGTAGAGTACAAAGGCAGCTTTTTAAAACAGCATTACATCTGTAGTCAGAATTTGCATTTGAATTTGGATTCTACTATGTAGTACCTAGATGACCATGGACAAGTCAGTTCAACATTTTGGAGCTCAGTTTCCCTACCTAAAAAGTAAATCAGATGGATTAGAAGTCTCCATGGACCTTTACAGTTTCAGCTTTCTAAGTGTATCTTTTTTTCTAATTCTGTGGGATTGTGGAAAGCAAAAGATATGTTACACTTGGTGTAGAATTGGCTATTAGCAGAGGAGAACAGAAGACAGGAAGTCTCATTCAAAGTGCAGATAACTATTTTGTACAAAATGTCCTAGGTACAGAATAAAAAATGTTCATAGATATAGCAAACATAGGCAAGTGGCACAATTATCTTTCTTTAGATAATATCTGTAACTTTGTGCCTTGGTGAAATGTTGAGTTCAACTGTACCTATATATATATATATATAACATATATATATATATTTTTTTTTTTAAATTTTAAACCCTTAACTTCTGTGTATTAATTTATAGGTGGAAGATTGGTAAGGGTAGGCAATGGGGGCCAAGTGACTTGCCCAGGGTCACACAGCTGGGAAGTGGCTGAGGCCGGGTTTGAACCTAGGACCTCCTGTCTCTAGGCCTGACTCTCAATCCACTGAGCTACCCAGCTGCCCCCACCTATATATT
>NC_058131.1:391513639-391573095 GCF_016433145.1 Gracilinanus agilis | reverse complement strand
TATATATATATATATATATATATATAACATATATATATATATATTTTTTTTTTTTAAATTTTAAACCCTTAACTTCTGTGTATTAATTTATAGGTGGAAGATTGGTAAGGGTAGGCAATGGGGGCCAAGTGACTTGCCCAGGGTCACACAGCTGGGAAGTGGCTGAGGCCGGGTTTGAACCTAGGACCTCCTGTCTCTAGGCCTGACTCTCAATCCACTGAGCTACCCAGCTGCCCCCACCTATATATTTTTTAACATTTTAAAATTTAAGTCTTTTGGTTCTAGTCTTATTTGTGAAGAGAAATTTCCTATGGTTGCCATTTAACATGCTCTTTTATCTTACATTTATCTTAAAATACTGAAAATAGTGTCATACATTGCCTAAAGAACACATGAAAAACAAAACAAAAATGGATTGATAGCTTCAGCATTGTGCAAAAAACAGGTAAGTGCCAAGCCTAAAGAAACCTCTATGAAGACCATGGCCCCAAGAAAGTGTATTGGAGATAGAATATTGTGACCACTAAGTGGCACTAGAATACTATTTTATTCAGAAAAGCTACTTCCACCATCATCAATCATATAGAACATCAATAGAGTCCACTGTTGGGGTGGGAAGGTGGTTATTGTCTCTCGGGAACTAGAAGATCATTTCGGCAAATCATTGCACACAGGACTGATTCTTCTTAAATCAGGAAATTCCCAATTTAACTAGTCAGATGTATATGTAATTCTCCAAAGTGGCTTCTGGTTAACTTGATTTGCAATCAAGGTCTGTTTTCATTTTTGGAATTCATCCAATTCATTTATCCATCTCTTTATTAAACATTTATAGCTAATATTTCTAATACCTCTTGGAAGTTTGATGGAGGAAGGTAAGAAATGTAGGTGGACATAAATTTATTAAGTTCTTGAATTTCATCTTTCTTTGTCCTTTAAGAGACTTCTGACCCACTGCTCCATACTATTCCTTCCATGTGGGTGGGGACTTAAAGGTTTAGGCTTAGAGCTCTCGGTAGGGCAGGTGGTCTGCAGCCACTTGTTATTGTGGCTCCTTCCTTTGCTGTTGAAGAGCTGACAGAGATGCTGAATAAATCAATAAATATTTATGAATCGTATAGCACAGGCCAGGCTACACACTGGGGACACAAATACAAAGAATGAAACAATTCCTATTTGTAATGAGCTTACATTTTAAAAAATAGATACAGCATAAATATAAAGGTAATAAACAAAAATGCTAAAAAGCAGTTAAATATAAGGGAGTCAGGGAGGGAACTAGTACTTGTGGGTTGTCAGGAAAAGCTTCACAGAGAAGATGGTTCCTGAACTGCATTTTAAGGGAAGAGAGGGACTCTATGAAGGAGAGGTAAAGAGATGTGGAGTGTTGTGATGTGTGTGTGTGTGTGTGTGTGTGTGTGTGTGTGTGTGTGTGTGTGTGTGTATGTGTGTGTGTGTGTGTGTGTGTGTGTGTGTGAGAGAGAGAGAGAGAGAGAGAGAGAGAGAGAGAGAGTGTGTGTGTGTGTCTGGTTTGGCTGGTTTGGCTCTCACAGAATGGGAGAAAGAATGTCCAATAAGACTGGAAAGGTAAGATGAGTCCAAATTGTGAAGGGCTTTAAAAGCTAAACAGAAGAGTTTCTAATTTATCCTTGGGGCAATAAGAAGCCACTTGGGTTGGTTGAATAGGGGAGGCTCATGGTAAGATCATTGTTTAAGGAAAATTACTTTAGCAGCAGTGTGGAGAGTGGGCTGGAGTGGAGTGAGATTTGAGACAGGGGAACACAAATAGGTAAAACTGTGGTGTTGGTGTCAGAGACCCATTGCAGAAACAAAGCCATGCTGTTGGTGTGGAGAGACAAAAAAATGATCAGAGGTCAGACTGGACTGAATTAGATTAACATCTGCAAGCCATGAAACTTCAGGGGCTGGTGAGGTTGGGCCAGGAGACCAATTTCAACTGACATTCTTCCTTCTACATTTCATGCTCCCCACCCCACACCCCCCATTGTTTGCAGAGCTGATTTTGGTGAGTTCCCAACATTCAATCTCCTCCCTTATTTTTTTTTCCCATCTACTAGCTTGGAAAAAAGTTGGGGGAAGTGATAGAGTGAAGCAATTTCTTTGCAATGTCTTTGCTTTAAAATGTATTCTAATAAATCATGTGGCAATTAAAAAAATCAGCTCTCTCAATTTTATAATAATAAACTTTCCCATAGTGTTTTAAGATTTCCAAAGCACTTTTCACATTTGATTTAATTTGATCTTCCCAAAAACTAGTGAATCCCCACTTAATAGATGAGAAAACTGAGATTGAGAGAGGTTAAGTGACTTGCTTGTAGTCATACAGCTAGCAAGTTTGTGGGGTGGGTTTCCAACATAGTTGCTCCTGACTACATGCAGGTCCAACACTTTATCCACTTTACCATCTACCTGTTTTGTGAATGAGTTGAGTTGATTGAGATCAGATTTTCCAAATGCAGGGTGGTGGTGGAGTCATTAAGAGAAT
Source organism: Gracilinanus agilis (assembly GCF_016433145.1). NCBI lineage: Eukaryota > Metazoa > Chordata > Mammalia > Didelphimorphia > Didelphidae > Gracilinanus > Gracilinanus agilis. Next base: position 391,570,589 of record NC_058131.1, on the reverse strand, counting down.
CATATTAAGATGTTCAAAATTCTTTTATTTCAGAACAATATTTCATTTATTTTTCCTCAGCCTATATTTTGCATCTGGCCAGGAAAGACAGGTAAATCTGCCAAGTTATGCTCATGATGGGAAGCCAGACTATTATAAGCGCATGTTTCAGATGAAGAAATCAAAGCTATCAATAATCATATAAAATGTTCTAAATCACTCTTGATTAGAGAAATGCAAATTAAAACAACTCTGAGGTATCGCCACACCTATCAGACTGGCCAATATGACAGGAAAGTGATAAATGTTGGAGGGGACGTGGCAAAATTGGAGCACTAATGCATTATTGACAAAGTTGTGAACAGATCCAACCATTCTGGAGGGCAATTTGGAAGTATGCCAGAAGGTTTATAAAACTGTGCATACCTGTTGATCCAGTAATACCAGTATTAGGTCTTTATTCCAAAGAGATTAAATTAAAAAAAGAGGAAAGGACCTATTTCTACAAAAAAAAATTATAGCAGCTCTTTTTGGGTTGGTAAAGAATTGGAAATTGAGGGGATGTCCATCAATTGGGGAATGGCCAAGCAAATTGTGGTATATGAACATGATGGAATGCTATTGTGCTGTAATGAATGATGAAAAATAAGATGATTTCAGAAAGAGCTGGAAAGACCTGCATGAACTGATGCAGAGTGAAATAAACAAAAACCAGGAGAACGTTGTACATGGTAATGGCAATATTATATGATGATCGACTGTGATAGACTTAGCTACTCTCAGCAATACAATGATCCAGGACAATTCTGAAGGACTTGTGACAAAGGATTCTATCCACTTCCAGAGAAAGAACTGTTGGAGTCAGAATGCAGATCAAAGCATATTGCTTTTTCATGTTAGTTTATTTGGATTTTTATTTTGGGGTTTTGGTTTTATATGAGTATTTTTTTTACAATAATGAACAATATGGAGATAGGTTTTGTATGATAATACATGTATAACCCAGATCAAACTGCTTACCATCTCTGGGAATGGGGAGGGAAGGAAGGGAGGGAAACATTTTGAGTCTTTTAACTTCAGAAAACTTATGTGGAAAGTTATTACATGTAATTGGCAAAATAAAATGTCTTTTTTAGAGGCTTTATAAATATAACACTTTATTAATTTTGATTTAGAATATTTTTCCATGGTTACATGATTCATGATCCTTCCCTCTCTCTTCCCCCTCCCAAAGCTAACAAGCAGTTCCACTGGGTTATATATATATTATTGTTCAAAACCGATTTCCATGTTATTCATATTCTCAGTAGAGTGATCCTTTAACATCAAAACCTTAATCACTTCTCTATAGCACTATGTAATTGATCATATATTTTTCTAATGCATTTCTGGCACCACAGTTCTTTTTCTGGATGTGAATAGTGTTCTTTCTCCTAAGTTCCTCTGGGTTATCCTGGATCATTGCATTTCTACTGGTAGAAAAATCTATTACATTCGATTGTGCCATAGTGTATCTGTCTGTGTACAATGTTCTCCTGGTTCTGTTCCTTTCACTCTAGAGGCATCAGTTCCTGGTGGTCATTCCAGTTCACATGGAATTCCTCCAGTTCATTATTCCTTTTAACACAATAGTATTCCATCACCAACAGATACCACAATTTGTTCAGCCATTCCTCAATTGAAGGGCATCCCCTCATTTTCCAATTTTTTTGCCATCACAAAGAGCTTGGCTATGAATATTTTTGTGCACGTATTTTTCCTTTTTATCTCTTTGGGATACAAATCCAGCAGTGCTATGACTGGATCAAAGGGCAGGCATTTTTAAAAAGTCCTTTGGGCATAGTTCCAGATTGCCTTCCAGAAAGGTTGGATCAATTCACAACTACATTGGCAGTGTATGTGTCCCAATTTTGCCACATCCCGTCCAATATTTATCACTTTCCTTTGCTGTCATACTGGCCATTCTGCTAGGTATGAGGTAATATCTTGGAGTTGTTTTAATTTGCATTTCTCTAATCAGGAGGGAAAGATAAAATATCTTAAAAAAAAAAGTACAAGTTACCATAGCCTTGTTGACCAGTATAGTAAGCCATTGAGAAAGCCTATGCATGATCATTAGATGTTTTTGTTAGTCACCCTTCATGACCTGCTTTGAAGATTTTCTTGGCAAAGATATTGTAGTGGTTTTCCATTTCCTTCTCCAGCTCATTTACAGATGAGGAAACTGAGGGAAACAGGTTTAAGTGACTTGCCCTGAGTCACATGACTAATAAGCATCTGAGGCTAAATTTGAACTCAGGTCTTACTGACTACAGACCAGTTACTTTATTCATTGTGCCACTGAGATGTCCCCTGTACATTGGATACTTTTAGACAAACGTTTGAGTATTACTGCCTGCTTAACACATTAGATACCACTCTCTCTTGTTGACAAATCAATCAATTAACTGGCAGCCCACTTTTCTTCAGAAAGCAGGACAATCAGCTGGGTATTTGCTCTTGCTACTCTAACACTCCATGGGTCACTGAGACATCAAATGTACACACACATGAAGCCTGCACCACTATCACTCATTTATTAAGCACCTACTGTGGACACACTGTGCTATATGCTGAGGAAGATATATAAAGTTTAGAGAAGACAGTCCATACCCTCATAGAATTTAGTCTAGGTAAAGAGCAGCTAGGTGGCACAGTGAATAGAACCTTTGGCTTGGAATCAGGACGACTCATCTTGTGAGCTACAAATCTGCCCTCAGTCACTTATAAGCTGTATGACATTTAATCCTATTTGCCTCAGTTTCCTCATCTGTAAAATGAGCTGGAGAAAGAAATGGCAAACCACTCCAGTACCTTTGCAAAGAAAACCCAAATGGGGTCATGAAGAATTAGACACAATTGAACAACAATAACAAAAAGGGATGTTTTTGAAAGGATGCACAAGAGTCCAAGAGTATGGAAATAAAACATAAATATGTAGATAAGGTTAAAGTGGATTCCAACCAACTCTCTCAGCAGAGTCACTGTCCCCAGGGTTCTGGAATTCTCTCTCTGCCTCTGCTTTGGTACTTCCTGCTTTCCCTATGATTTCATATAACGGTACAGAGTATTATGTGAAGTCTGTTGGGGGAATGACCATTACCAGTGGGAACTCAGAAAAAGCTTCTCTTGATAGCCAAGGCTTGAAGCTTCAGAATTTTCTTTGACTCTTCCCTCTTCATCATGTTCCACATCATAGTTGTTAAGTCCTTTCAGTTCTACTTCCAGAACACCTCTCAAATCTGTCCACACTTCTTCATTTTCACTGACATTGATCTTATTTAGGCCATTATTATTTCTAGCTTAAACTATTATAATAAACTCCCAGTCAGTCTTCTTGTCTCCAGTCTCCCTTTTTTTCAATCTATCCTTATACAAGTGTCAAATTAACCTTCTTAATGGACAAGCCTGGTTTCTGTACACCTTTCCAACCTCAATTCACATTATTCTCCTGCAGATAGATCAATCAAACTGAATTACTAGCTGCTCCCTGATATTGTCTTGCCATTTCCTGTCACCAGATATTTGTTCAGGTTCTCTTTCATGCCTGGAACTTTCTCCCACAACTTTATCTATTTAAATTTTCACTTCCTATAGGGCTCGGTACATGGATCGTTCATTTATTTCCAGCTGAAAATATTCCTTCAGTTTCCTTATAGCTATTTATCTAGACCTCTCCTTTGCCCTCATCACATTCTACTATGTGTTTGGTATCCATGTTGTAACCCTCGCTGTTAGACTGTAAGCTCCTTGAGGAGCTAAATATTTCATTTTAGAATCCTCGTTAAGCACAGAGGACTTAGCTGGTGCTTAAGAAACTGGGGGAGTGGTAATAATCTGAGTTTTTCTTTCTGTCAGGTTTTCAGACTGTTATGAGGATAACAATTTGGAGAGGCCATGATAAAGATCTCTTCTGATTTGATTTTACTAGCATCAGGAAGACTTGATGGTGGAGTTATGAGAGCAAGAAGGGAGCGGTTGCCAATGCACCAGGAGACAGCATCTTTCCATCCTGAGGCTTCCTATAGGCATCAGACAAGAAGAGGCCTGAAGAACCTTGGCCACTGGGCTTGAACTGACTGTAGATCTAAAGCTGATTTTATTGACAAGAGAGAGAAAAAGAGAGCCAGGAAAACCACAGTGTGGCAGAGCCATGAAGTTGTGCTGAGTCTGGTTAATGTACCCTATGATGCATGTGTCCTAGTGAATTATCTTAATTGATTGGGCTGTGCTTTAAGTAGCTGGAGGTGTTAGGCTGGGCATTGGTGACTTTGTATCATGAGGAAGGAGGAAAATGGGTGGTCTGAAGAGCAGGGAATGAAGAAAAAAGAGGGGAGAATAGGGGAGTGGGAGAAGTCTGGAAGAGAGGAGAGATAAGGGGAGAAGGAGAAGATAGGAGAGGGAATGGGAGAGGAAGAGAAAGAGAGGAAGCAATGGGGGAAGGGGAAGGGAAAGGAAAGAATCAGAGGGAAAGGGAAATAGGGGGAAAGAAAATGTGATTAGATGTATAAAAAAAAAAGTTCTTAAAAGCCTCTAACCTTTTTATTTCAGTAAAACAAGTCAATAGTCAGTGGTCAACAAAGCTAGGCCTTGAGCTAAGTGGGGAGGAGCCAGTGAGTGAGGTATGGTGGGGAAGTAAAAAAAGAAGTCCCAAATGAGTATGACCAGAGGTGTCTATCCTCCCTCCTCTCCTTAAATGGAGGAGTTTATGGCTCCCCCCTCCAATCAGAAGGGCAGAGGTCACTGTTGAGGTGTGAATAACATCCTTATTTTTTGAGTAAAACAATTAAGTTGTCATAAAAATTTAAACCTAACTATTAGTTTGAGAATCACTATCTGACAGCTCAATTCAAGTGTTTTTAATATGCACAAACAAAAGTCATTTTAAAATGTTGCTATTGATTTAAAAAAGAATTGTTAATAAAATGGTATCATTTTTTTCAGTTCAATGAAAATGTTTTATAGGTCAGATATAGGTCCTTTTGACCCAAGGCCATTAGAGAGAAAGAGCAGGGATAGTGTAGTCTTCAGAGAAAATTACACAGTTTATGTGAATGTCTGAGGATGGAAATGTTTAACATTCCAGAGGTAATTTCATAAAAAGAACCAGCAGTCCAAAACAGTACTATATCGATTTATCTCTAGTCTTTTCTGAGTTTTTGAAACAGCCAGTGCAAAAAGAGAGAATAAAAATTATTTATATGTTTTTTTTATATAACAAATAACTTTACCTTCTATAGAATGAATGCTGGTTGGAAATATCTACAAGGGACTTGTGGTGTGACTTAACAAATATCTTGCCAATCTTATTACATATTACTCCTCTCCTTCCCATATTTTCTATGGTCTGACCATATGGGCCTTCCTTTGCACTTGACACTCCATTTCCTGATTCCTTTCCATGAGATGTCCCTCATATCTGGAGGGTTCTCTCTCCTCATTTCTGTTTCTTGGAATCCTTGGTTTCTTTTGATGATCAGCTGAAGTTCCATCTTTTTTTGAATGAGGATTTTCTTGGTCCCTCTAGCTGCTAGAGTCTTCCCTGCAAAAGTGACTTTATATATTCTTTGCATATATCTATGTATGTTATGTGAGTGTTATCTCCTCTGTTAGAATGTGAACTCCTTGAAGGCAGGTACTCTTTCCCGTTTGTCTTTTGCTTAGCATAGTGCCTGGTTCATAGTAGGCATTTAATAACTGCATGTTGATTGATTGGGCAGAATTGCTGTGACCTAAGCCTCTGAAGTAATGTTTGCCACAGAGGGAGTGCTGTGATGATCTGGGCATGTTAGACTTACAGACTTCTGAAGTCTGGTAGGAATGACCCACAGAGTCACAGAGGGAGGGGCCAGAGCTGTAGGTGGGATAGGCATTCCCTTTTTGTAGTCAGACAATAAGTCAGGGGTAGATTGTTTGAGTCTCAAACCAAACAGAAATGACACGAAAGAACTCTAGGGACAAATCAATGAGGGAAAACGCTTAAGAAAGAGCAGGCACCAGGTAAAAGATATCTACTGAGTCAGTTACCAGGAGGGGTGATTCAATTGAATTGCTAAAGGCACAGTAATAACTATCTGTATTGGGAATATTCCTCTCCCCCCTCCCCATTCCATCCTTCTTTCCTTTCTCTTTATGTTCTTCCTCCTCCTCCTCCTCCTCCTTGCAGTAGAGGTGAAATCGTTGGGATGTTTATAGAAGAATGGGAGAAGAAGGATTTGGCCCAAGTATTAATATAATGAGAGAGGCAGGGGAATTAACCTGTGGGAACAGGAAAGCAGCAACTACTAATAACCCTAAAAGAGGTCATCAGCTTCTCTCTGCCTCGAAGGTTGCCTGCAGTAGATAAAAGCTGGATAAGAGCTTAAGTCTTTGGTTGCCAAACTTTTTTGGCCTACCGCCCCCTTTCCAGAAAAAATATTATTTAACCCCCTGGAAATTAAATTTTTAAAAATTTTAGTAGCAATTAATAGGAAAGATAAATGCACCTGTGGCCATCACCGCCCCCCTGGATCGCTGCAGCACCCACCAAGGGACGGTAGGGCCCACTTTGGGAATCACTGGCCCAAGTCTTTGAACCTGTTTCTAAACTGGCCTCAACACTTGACAGTAAGAAGGGCAAGAGAGTCAGGGGAGACAGACCTCTCTGTGGTTGAAGTGAGGCATGGTCTGGTTATCTGGCACCTTTCCCTGTGTGCCTGTGTTTGTGTTTCCCTAGGAGCAATAAGTGGAACTTGGAAAGAGGCAAAATTAGGCTTGGTATGAGGAAAAACTTCCTAACAATTAGAGCTGTCCCAAAGTCGAATGGGCTATTTCAGGAGTTAAATGGGTTAAATCATTTCACTAGAAATCTTCAAGAAAAGACAAGAGATCCAATCCAATCAACATCCATTAAGCACCTACTACAGTGATGGGCAACCTTTTGAGCTTGGTGAGTCAAAATTTGACAAAAAAACCGAGCATAACTTGGGTGGTATGTCACTTTGAGAAAAAAGCCCCATAATTTCATGATATTTATGTTTAAATAACAAAAATGTATAATTGTAATATATAACTATTTAGTAAACCAAAATAGGTAAATTAATATATATAGGTAGAATTGTTATCTATAGTGCACAGAGTGTCTATACTATACTACAGCAAATGTTTTATCCTTGGCATTCAGCCCCATACTTCTCTGTATGAAGCTGCATGCGGCTGCGTGTACTCAAAAATGGCTATGTGTGCCAGCACTGACACACGTGCCATAAGGTTTGCCATCATTGACCTACTATATACTTGTCACTGCTAAGTACTGGGAATACAATTAGTAAAAAGAAAGTCTCTGTCCCCAAGGAATTTACAATCTAGTGGAAGGCAGAAAACAATACCCCAAAAAAGGGAGGAGGAGGGAGAGAAAGAGAGAGACAGAGACAGAGAGTCAGAGAGAGGGGAGAGACAGATAGAGAGTAATAAAGTGAGAGAGATGATGAGAAAGAGAAGTGGGGAGGGGTAAAGTGAAGGGGTAGAGAGGAAGAGAGAGAGAGAGAGAGAGAGAGAGAGAGAGAGAGAGAGAGAGGGGCACGGTGGTATTAAAAGTGATGATTTTAACCTGGAAGGCCAATTGTTGGTTATTTTGTAATAAGAATTCTTTTTTAGGTTTCAGTTGAACTAGATATTCTCCAAGGTCCCTTTAGGTCCCCTAATTCTATAAAATCTTGTGCACTGAGGTATGAGCTACTTGAATACTTGGCACAGTAAATGTGAGAGGTTGGGACAGTGATGTCTCAGGGTCACAAAGTCACTGGGAGCTATAGCCTTGATAATACCATTTAAGCCTCCCTCTATTCTCTCAGTACACCAGCAGTATAGTAATATGGGGCATGAACACCAATTGTTACATGGGCAAGAGAGTGAGTTATGTTTGGTACAGGCACTGTCTCTGGGAAGAGACACCTGGCAAGCCAATCAGAGTAATCTAGACCAACTCATGATCTTCTGTAATATCAGGGTAAAATAATAATTTTAATAACTAATTTAGCACTTTATGGTTTGTAAAAACTTTACATATACTGCCTTATTTTATCCTCAAACTAATTCTAAGGTAGTTGCTATTATTATCCTTATTTTACAGATGAGGAAATTTAAAATAAGAGAGGGTAAGTGATTTTCTCATGACAACATCAAGTATCTGAGGCAGAATTTGAACTCAGATTTTCTTCACTCCAATCCAAGGCTATATCCATTATGCCATTCTGCCTTTCCAGTACTGAGCAGTTGTAAACAAGTTGGAATGGGTCTTCAAAGCAACTGAGTGGTATAGAATGATGGTAGTTCTTGTGGTTCAGAGATCCTTGTCTTTTGTGTAACTTCTCTGTTTCTCTGTTGTTCTCAGTTTGAGAGGTCAGCTGGGAGTGGTGTGTGTGTGTGTGTGTGTGTGTGTGTGTGTGTGTTCTCTGAGAACTGATTGCAGGAATGTCACTTCTCAAGTATGTCTGGGGATGCAGAGGCAAGCAGCTTGGGGAATAAGACTAAGTAGATGTCAAGAAAATTGGCTAGTGATGACTCAGACTCAACTATCTGTTGTATGTCTGAAATTTCCTGGCAAGGTCTTCTACTATCCCCTTTTCAAGAGGTCTTTGACACTTTGGCATTTTCAAACTCAGTTCTTAGAATTTTTTATTTTTATTTTATTGTTTAGTAAGTGGGGAACATTTGAATGTGGAGGAACTCTGTCTTGTGTTCAAGATGGAGCTGCCAGGGTACTAGAGGACAGGAAGAAGGTATTTTAGTGGATTCAGAGGCAGCGAGTTCAAAGATGTTGAAATTAATTTTTAAAAACCCCCACCATTTCATCATTTAAAAAAAGTGAGACAGACACCTATGAATTTGATTGTCTTAAAATGAACACATTACAAAATATTTCCTTCCCTCTGAATCAACTACACTCAGTCAATTTCTGTCAGTGCTACATTAGCTGATTTCTGCATACTTAGGGCTAAGAATGGACTTTTGGTTGGAACTGGACCTTTGATTTCATTAGCATAGGAACCTATCAGGTGAGGAAATTTCTCCTATCAACACAGATAGCTCCTCTCTATTGAAGAAAAAATATTAATATTGCATTCTGTGTCTTAGGCACATCTTTCAGCAACAATTTAACTTATTTTAATATTAACTTAATATCCAAGCATTTCTAGCTTGGAGAGAAATGTTCAGTGACACATTCCCCTCCCCCAGTGCCTCCCCTTCCCTTTCATTTCCATTGGACATGTCTCTCTCTACCCCAAGATAATTTGAGGTAACATAAGAATCCTGAACAAGGAAAAGGCTATATGTTAGTTAAAATATAGTTTTAGGTTAACATTCTGGAATAGTCATTATTCAAATCACTTCCCCATTCTTTTCTGGACCACACCCATCAAGGATCGAAAAGGGGCTCTTCCCTAGGATCTGGAGATGATGGAGTTATAGTGCTCTTGCTTCTGGAGTTGAGGAAAAAGGAGATTTCTTTTTTTTTTTTTTAATATTTATTTTTTGAAAAGTTAACATGGTTACATAATTCATGCTCTTACTTTCCCCTTCACCCCCCCACTTCCCTTCCCCCCCCCCCCATGGCTGATGCATATTTTCCCTGGTTTTAACATGTGTCAATGATCAAGACCTATTTCCAGATTGTTGATAGTTGCATTGGTGTAGTAGTTTTGAGTCTACATCCTCAATCATGTCCACCTCAACCCATTCATTCAAGCAGTTGTTTTTCTTCTGTTTCCACTTCTGTAGATCTTCCTCTGAATGTGGGTAGCGTTCTTTTCCAAATATCCTTCAGAATTGTCCTGGGTCATTGCATTGCTGCTAGTACAGAAGTCCATTACATTCTATTTTACCACAGTGTATTGGTCTCTGTGTACAATGTTCTTCTGGCTCTGCTCCTTTCACTCTGCATCAATTCCTGGAGGTCTTTCTAGTTCACATGGAATTCCTCCAGTTTATTATTCCTTTGAGCACAATAGTATTCCATCACCAGCATATACCACAATTTGTTCAGCCATTCCCCAGTTGAAGGGCATACCCTCATTTTCCAGTTTTTTGCCACCACAAAAAGCACAGCTATAAATATTTTCGTACAAGTTTGTTTATCTATGATCTCTTTGGGGTACAAACCCAATAATGGTATGTCTGGATCGGTAACTAGTCTAATCATTTAAGAGAGTGGGGAAGCCATCGATCTTGTCTAGACAAGAATTGAATTTGGTTTCTAACCCCAATCCTTTTCCTGGCACTTCAACTTTCGTTCTCTATACTTTCCTAAAGAGTGACATCTGGAAAGGGTTTTAGACTAGAGAAAGTATTTATTTTTGAATATTTCTAGGGAATTGAGAAGATATTTTTAATATGCTTAAAAAAACCCTTAGCTTCCATCTTAGAATCAATACTATTTATTGGTTCAAAGGCAGAAGAGTGGTAAGGGCTAGGCAATTGGGTTTATATTGGCATGGGACCCAGGGTTTCCCTCTGGATGCCCCAAACTCCAGAAATGTCTCAGGACAAAAGGGACTTAGGAAATTCCTTTAAGATCCCAGAGAGAAACATTCTCTTTGGACTTCCCCTTAGACCTTTGATTAACATAGAGGTGCACCTCACAGATCCACCCTGAGCATTGGGTGGTATCTAATCTAATCATCCCTTAAACTCCACAGGTCACAAAACATCACCCAATATTCCTTATGCCCTCCCTATGCAAAACATTGTGCCTCTCCCTCATGTAGACTCTGTTGTTAAGAGGGTCTAAGAAGCCAAGACCCCATCTCCTCAGGGAGGTAGTATTCCACCTACTCTGGTCTCCCTTGGCCATTTGACTTAATGATTCAACTTATTTTCAATTTAATAAATTTCTCTTTTATTTTTAAGCTAATTATAGGAGTTATCATTCTTGACAAGAGTACCCATCCAGATCCAGGGTTTTACTTCAAAGCTTTCCCACATCAATGTGATTTGCCCGGGGTCACATAGCTAGGAGGTGTCTGGGGCCACATTTGATCCCAGGACCTCTAGGTTCTGGATCTGACTCTTAATCCACTGAGCCACCTAGCTGCTTCTTAATATGCTTTTACACCTGCTACTTACAGTGTTAGAATATTGCCTAGATCATTGAAAAACAAAGTGATTTGCCTAAGCTCACACAGAGGGCCTTGAACTCAGCTCTTCTCAGCTTGGAGGACAGCTTTCTCTCCTCTCAAACCAGACAATACACAGTATTTGGTAATATATGCAGTTTTAGCATAGAAATCGGTTGAGCCTGAAAGGTTGAAATGAGCCACACGAGGGCACTCAGATGTCTCAAGACATAAATAAAACCTTGCAAAGTTAATTAAAGAATTGGAAAGCTCTGAAGTTTGGCATTCTGTCCATGCCAAATTACCTGTCTTCATTTCCTCTCTCTGTTGTTTCATCAGTAAAGGAAAGAGAATGGAGCTTTTGATATTTTAGCTACACTTTTTTGGGGCGAAAGTTTGGTGTATGTTTAAAACATTCTTCAGCATTTGTTGTTAAAAATGAAGGTTTTTTTTTTTTTTTTGCAAAAACACAAAGATGAGTGAAGTTAAGGAATGAAAGCTCCCCGATGCTGCTGGAGTCTGGGCAGCACACCAGATTCCCCTCCAGCTCAGGCCTCTAAAGACAGCAATGACTGTGCCCTTTCTATAACTTGGCACCCATCACTCCTCTGGTTCTTGTGGCATTAAAGCAATCCGAGCAGACCATCTGCACTAGACTCAGTGTGAGAACTTATTTCCTACAATCCTTGGTTGTCCTTTTATCGTTCTTTCTCTCTAGCTCTTGCAGTTTCCCAAAATATTTTGCAAATAAGTTCCACCACCAACTCTAAGAAATATGGACAGCAGTTTCCTCACCTGTCTCTCCTCCTGTGCCCAAACTGCCAATGGCAGAGTGCAGACAGAGAGCTCTGAAGGGAAGATGGATTTGTGTGTGTGCCAAGCTTCTAAGTCATGAAGTGACTTCAGGTGTTACAGGGAGGGTGATGAGGAGAGTGTATGTCCTGGCCTGATGCCTGGACCCTCATGCTGGGCTATGGAACTAAAAACTTTCCAGACCTCTGCAATATCTCTCATAGTCTCCTCTCCCCTCCTCTTTATCACCCTAGTCTAAACTTCATTATATACCTTACTGCCCTCCTGGGCTAGTTGCCTTCAAATTAATTCTCCTTCCTGTCTTTCATCCCAGTATCTCTGAAGTCTTAGGTAAGACTAGTCTTCCTTTTGTTAGGTCTGACTGGGTCAGTACTCTGCTTAACCATTTTTTGTAGCTCCCCATTTCCCCAGAGTCCAGTTCAGACTCCTTCATTTGACATTCAAGGCCTTCTGTAGTCTACATTTTCAGCCATTTCACATACCATTTGCTTTATGAGCTGGATGGACCAACCTTATTGGGCTGTTTGTGGCTTCTGTTGTGCCTTTTCCCTCACTTCATTGCTACTTCCTTCCTCTTATTGAATTCCTGTTGTTGGGTTATTTTTCAGTCATTTCTGATTCTTCATGACCCCATTTGGGATTTTCTTGACAAAGATACTGGAGTGGAATGCCATTTCCTTCTCGAGCTTATTTTCCAGATGAGGAAACTGAGGCAAACATAGTTAAATAACTTGCCTAAGGTCACACAGCTAGTGTCTGTCTGAAGCTGGATTTCTTCCTTTGAACCCCAACTTAAATGTTGCATCCTCCGTGAAGCCTTCTCTGATCTCCCTAGTCAGTAACAGCTTTTCTTCACATGGGCCTCATGTAGCCTTAATTTCTCAACTCTCTGTAGCACTAATAATGTGTTATGGTATATTATGGTTATCTATGCATATTCTATCCTCCTTCAGGCCTTTTCTTATCCTCCTTAATGCTAATGCCTTCCCTCTATTGATTACTTCCAATTTATCCCGTCTATAATTTGCTTTTACACAATCTTTTGCATGTTGTCTTCCCATGAGGGCAAGAACCCTGTCTTATTTAAGTTTTGTATCTTCCTCAGTAGCCAGCATAGAGTTCTGCAGATGGCAAGGTATCCAATATATTTTTGTTGTATTTGAATTGAACAGATTTAAAGAAAACTGTGACTTAAAACTAGCAGGAGTTCAAGGAAAATCTGAATCTTTAAAAAAAAAACCCTTCACCTTCCATCTTAAACTCAATACCAACCGTATATTGGTTTCAAGGTAGAAGAGCCTAAGGACTAAGCTATTAGGATTAAATGACTTGCCCAGGGGTCACACAGCTGGGCAGTATCTGAGGTCAAATTTGAACCCAGGCCTTCATGTTTCTGGGTCAGGTTCTCTATTCACTGAGCCACCTCAATACTTTTCTTTCACTCTTCCTTCAGATCCTGGCCTTCTATAGGATAGTTTTCTCAATTCCTCCCAACTGGAGTATCCTTCCTCCCAAACTTTGTATTTGTGTTAATTCTCTTGAGTTTTATTCTGTAGATACTTTTCTACATATTTGCTATATTTCCTATTACAATGTAAGCTTCTTGAGGGTAGGGACTGTTTCATTTCTTTCTTTGTAGCCTTTACACTTAGCACAGTGCCTAGCTCATAGTAACTACTTGATTAAATGCTTGTTGACTGATAAATGTATCTGAGTAGTACTTTTACTGATGCAGATTACAGACCTTCCCCATTTTAATAGACAGTTATGTAAAATGTTGCAGCCACAGATTTTTCATTGCCTCACAGCCACCCTTCTGGAGGCTTGACCTCAGAGAATTCACATTGTCTGATGATGGACCTACAAAGAAATCCTTTCAAGTTTGACATTTGAAAGCCAGGATTGACTTCATATTGCTTTCACCACCATCACTTAGTCAAGTAGTTGTCAGTGTTTTCTGCAGGCCAAGCACAATGCTAGGTGCAGGGAGTACATATACAAAAGGAGAAATGAAACAATTCCTGAGCTCATGGAGCTTGTGTTTCATACATATACAAATATATATATGTACATATATATATATATATATAATAAATGCAAAGTAATTTATTGGGGAATCACAAGAGGCCTCATGCAGAAACTTTGAAGGAAACTATGGAAATGAAGCAGAGATGAGGAAACAATTCATTTCAGGCATAGGGGAGAGCCTGTGCAAAGTCATGGAGATGAGAGATGGAAGAAGATAGGAGAGGGAGATAAAGAACACTCACTATACAATAGAAGGAGAAAAATATTACTACTACTGACTTTATAACCTACCAAGCTAGATATATGCCATAACTTACAGTTGAGGAAGAACAGAGCAATAGAGATGGCTAGAATTCACCCAAGACAAAATTCTAGAAAGGATCCACCCTTCTTTTAACAGCAATGTTCTTTTGACAGTGGTATGTGATTGTGGCTTAAAGATTACTATAGTTTCTGAAGGTCATCCAAAGGACAGTGGAGAGATACATGGTGAAACATCCACTTGGAGGCTCTTGGCATGAGCAAGTTGCCGTACATTGTATGAATGAGGAATATGAGGACTTTGATGGAGAAGGAATATCAAGAAGATATATAAATGGGAAAAAAAGATGAGTCAAACATGTTGAATAATCCTGTTAATAAGAGAAGGGAAGTTAATCTGGGATAACCTTTCTAGAAGTCCACTAACCATCCCTTTAGTCATCTGTCCTAGATTTTTTTTCTAGGAATGGAAATCAAGCCTATTAGCTTGTAGTTTTCATATTTTATTTTCTTCCTCCCTCTCTCTATTCTTTTTCTCTCTCCTCCCTCCCCCTCTTCCTTTCTCTCTCTCTCTCTCTTCCTCCCTCCCTCCCTCTCCCTTTCTCCCTTTCTCTCTTTCTCCCTCTTCCTCCCCCTCCCCCTATCTCTCCCACTCCCTTTCTTTCTTCTTTAAAATTGGACAACATTTATTCTTCTCTAGTCCTGCATCATCTTTCTTCTTTGCAGGAGAGTGGTTTAGGAATCACTTCTATCAGTTCTTGTAGTAACTTGGATTTAGCTTGTCTGGATGTGATGACTTGACTTCATTGAGGTCAGTACAGGTACTTCGTTTTCTTGGACTTCAGATTCCTGTTAGTGAGAATGGGGAGCCAGCTCATGGAGGTATCAATTGACTGATTCACTCTGTCTTGTAGGGCCATCTGTGACATTTTGGGAAGAGACATAGAGATGGAACCTGGACTATTTTGGTAGCCCAGGTTGATTTAACTGAGACCAGTGGCTAAAGTACCAGACCGATATCACTCAGCTGTGAGTCAGGTGGCAGACTTGATGACAGCCACACAAGAAGACGAAGGGAGCTGTAGCATGGTGGGATGATTCCATTTCCCTAGTGCCTGCTTGTTAAGGCTTTCCTACAAAGGGTTTTGGGTGCATTTGTTTCCCTTCAACTTGTAAGAGTAAAGAGACATGATGCAAAAGAAGGTGGGGAGAGGGGTCAGAATGAGAGATTCAGACTTTACCTGAAGTAGTTGGGGCTGCTGCTGCTATTAGGATGTTAATACTATGTACTTTGGGGCAGCTAAATGGCACAGTGCATGGAGTGCCAAGCCTGGTGTCAGGATGACCTGGGTTCAAGACTGGTCTCAGACACTTCCTATCTGTGTGGCTCTTGGCAAGTCCCTTTAACCTCATTTGCTGAACCCTTGCCTTTCTAGCTTAGAGTTGTTAGAATAAAGTTTAAAAAAGAAGTATGTACTTCATTTTAATTTTTAGTGTAGCATTACATGCTATCCTTCATACCAACTGAAGGAGTTCTTTGGGGTTTTGCTGAAAAGGGAAGTTAGATTGGTCCCCAAGTGAATGGGGACATGAGCCAAGCAAATGATAAATTTTTATTAGAATATCCACAGCTAACTTTAACATTTCCAAAGCCCTTTACAGATATTACCTCATTTGATCCTCACAACAATCTTGGGAGGTAGGTGCTATCATGATCCCCATTTTACAGTTGAGGAAATGGAGGTAACAGAGAACTAAATAACTTGCCCGGGGACACACAGCTAGTAAATGTCTAAGGCAGAATTTGAACTCAAATCTTCCTGACTCCAGGCCTAGCGTTCTATCCATTGTACCAGTGAGCTTCCTCTAAGTGTCTAAGATGGTGATCGAACTCAGATATTTGTTACTCCAAAGCCCTAGCTACTGGACCATCTAGTTGACTCACGGAATCCAGAAAGCATTAGAAGAGTGGCCAGGAAGGTGTTTGCTTGAAAGAGAATTGCCATCTTGCAATTTGTGTAGATATACCTCCCCACCTCCACCAAAACGAGTTGTTGTCAGTCTTACTCCCTGTTGCTAGCAAGAAACATTCCCCTCAAGGGATTAAAAACTTCTCATTTGGGGAGAAAAATGTTTTCTCTCTGTTTTATTCCCTTTACCTTGTGTAACATTTCTATCCTTTCTTTGGTTATATGGCTAAAAAACATTTTTATTAGTTGTGAAACTTGAAACAATGCTGGCTCCAGGTTTGTAGAACTCCAGGCTTCCAGAATTCCTTTTTAATAAAGTATAACCTTCCAGAGCCATATTCCAGCCATTCCACCAAGTCACAGTGATATCTATAAGGTTAAGTTTGTCTCCTTGCATTAGGATCTGTAGTTCACCTTGCTTGTCATCCATATTTTATGCATATGCAAATAGACATCTGAAACCATGGATTTTAATGATGGTTCCCTTCTTCAATTTTGTCTCCTGTGAATTTCTGGTCATCTCTATCGCTATTCTTTCCCCTTCATTGTAGCTTCTTTCTATGGTGTCTAACTTGGCAGCTATACTTATGCAGTTTTCTCCCTCCCCATTTTTTTCCAGATAAAAACTCCCAAGATTAAATGTGCGAGACTCCATTCAAATACATTTTTGCCAGTCGATGTGAGGCCAAGAGCCCATCATTACCATAATTTCAGCTGTGGATGAGAAATACAAAATCTGTTCTCCGACGCTGTCTTTTAAAAGCAGACCCTTGCTTCCTTTATTCTCTTCTTAAGCCTTAGTCTTAGAAATAGTAATGAAATACCTCTAGTGCTTGTAAGGTCTTTGACTTCTTATCCAATACTGTTGAGTAAATGTAAACATTGCAAGTACATTTAAAACAAAAATGGCGGAAATGGGAGAACTTCTCCTTTACGAGAGGAGAAATGTTCACTTCTGAGATTGTGTGGTAGAATGGAAAGAGCCCTAGACTGGGAGTCAGAGAACAGGATTTTAGTTCCAACTCTTCTGATGCTTCACTGTAATAAGCTCAGTCCAATGATGGGGCAGCAAGGTGGTTGGTACAGCACATAGAGTGCCAGGCCCGGAGTCAGGAAGGCTCCTCTTCCTGAGCTCACGTCTGGCCTTAGACACTTATTATGTGTGACTCCGGGCAAGTCACTGAACCCTGTTTGCTTCACTTTCTCATCTGTCAAATGAGCTGGAGAAGGACTGGCAAACCATTCCAGTGTCTTTTACCAAGAAAAGCCTAAAAGGGATTATGAAGAGTTGGACATGACTGAAAAATGACTAAACAACAACTGAATAATCCAGTGATATTAGAGCCAAATTTGATTGTGATGTGCTAAAAATGGACAAAACTGGAAAAGGTCTTTAAAGGTTTTAATAACAAAATCTTTTCACCATCAAGGAGAGTGGAACAACAACATTTGATTTATAATCATTTTCTACCTGTGCGACCTTGGGCAAGTCTTTTTTTTTTTTTTTTTTTTTTAAACCCTTACCTTCCATCAATACTGTGTATTGGCTCCAAGGCAGAAGAGTGGTAAGGGTAGGCAATGGGGGTCAAGTGACTTACCCAGGGTCACACAGCTGGGAAGTGTCTGAGGTCAGATTTGAACCTAGGACCTTCTGTCTCTAGGCCTGACTCTCAATCCACTGAGCTACCCAACTGCCCCCTTGGGCAAGTCTTTTAATATCTTTGCACTCCAGTTTCCTCATCTTTAAAATTAAGGAGTTGGAGTAGACAATCTCTAAAATTCCTTCCCACTCTAAATCTATGCTTCGAGGCTTCTCACATCATGGGGCAGTAGAATTGTAACTATGGAAGATGAGAGGGAGGAAGCGATTGTAGTAGACCAAGTATATGCAGAAAAAGTCAATTTTAGGGACAACATAATTTTGAGGAAATCATGAGACAAGATTTTTAATGTCTTTGGAAGGAGGTAAGATGCTAGAGGCATGGATAAAATATCAGATCTTATGCCCTACCCTCCCAAAAAAGATACCTCACAGAATATCAATAATTACTAAGTTTTCTCTATTTCCCCTTTTCTACAAAATTCTTTTTAGAATAATCTACACACATACATTGAAAGCATTCTGGGTGAAGGCAAAATAAGGAAATGAACAGGCTGTCACAAATTATATTCGATGGCAGACCACATCCTTATAGCTACATAGTTGACTATTAATTATAAGGACTCCTATGACAAAGATTGCTCTCCACCAACAGAGAAAGAACTGTTGGAGTAGGAATGCAGATGAAAGCACGTGATCTTTCACTTTTTAAATTTGGGTTTATGTTTTGGAGTTTTGGTTTTATATGATTATTTATTACAAAAATGAACAATATGAAAATATTTTTGCATGATAATATATGTATAACTCAGATCAGATTTCTTTCCAGCTCTGGGAAGTGGAAGGGAAGGGAGGAAGGGAGATAATTTGTATCATATAACTTCGGGAAATTTGTGGAAAAATTTTATTACATTTAATTGGTAAAAAAATTAAAGGATCATTGTTTGTTGATTATAAAAAGGCATTTGATCTCATAGAACAAAACTCTGCCTTAAAGGGTCTCTTCTGACAAAAAGTCTCATGCATATGCAAATTCATAAATGATCCCTTGGAACAGGTAACCATAGGATAAAAGGGAGACAAATTCATACTTAACAAAGGCGTTTGCCTTTGTCACAGAGAATGACCAGCAGAGGGCCAAGATGTAAGAAGAGTTCTCTCTAGATAATGAAGTGCTTTTGATACATCTGATGGTATTGTGCAGAGTACTGAAACAGGAGAGGGACTCCAGAATGAGAACCACAACAGGATCATAGCATCATAGATTCAGAGCTAGAAGGGACTCTAGAGGTTAGTGAGCTTA
Source organism: Gracilinanus agilis (assembly GCF_016433145.1). Lineage (NCBI taxonomy): Eukaryota > Metazoa > Chordata > Mammalia > Didelphimorphia > Didelphidae > Gracilinanus > Gracilinanus agilis. The sequence goes on along the minus strand of NC_058131.1, from coordinate 391,551,503 downwards.
CTCCCCCTCCACATTTATTTATTCAATTAATTTTAAATGTAAAAAGCCCCTCCTTTTACAGAAGAGGAAACTGAGTCATGGAATGGTTAAATGTTTCACTCAGGGTCACACACCTAATAAGTGACTGAGGCAGAATTTGAACTCAAGTTTTCCTGACTCTAAATCTAGCTTTCTATCCAATACACTATTCAAAAGAATTCTGCCTGGCTATCCATACCAGAGATACCAAATGGACAAAGAATGCTTATTGTCCAGACTATGATAGAGAGTTAGATGGACAACCTGTAGTTTTCATATAAGGATATGTTTAGCTTGGAAAGACACTGAAAATGGACAATGAATTAGGCTCATAACTGAAATGAAGAAAATAATAGGATGGGTTATCTTTGGGAAAACTTTTCAGTTCTATTAATTATCTGAAGTTTCTCCATGAACTGGAGAGTCTGTTTTTTTAAAGCACCAATATTCTTCTGGTATCGTCATATGAGTATGAGACATGTTACAGTCCCTGAAGAACTGGAGTTAGCTAAAAGAAAATGGAGATTTACTTGATGGGAGTGAACTGCTATAATACATTACTGATTTATAATTATAGGAATTATATAGGAATAGTACTATAAAGGATGTCATAAGAGAAAAATATGACTGGAGAAAGAGATGGGTCAATCACATAGTGAGAATGGAGGATAAACAAAGGACAGGTCATGTATAAGGTAAGAGTCATATTTGAGTCTTTACTTTCACTCATTCTTCATATATAATCATTAATCTCTGAGTCCCATAAATTCTACACCATTGACATCCTTCATGTAAGTTCTCTGTCTTTCTATTGATATCATAGCCATCCTAGTCTAGGCACTTATTATCTTTTGCCTGCAGTATTTAAAAAAAATCCTTACGTTTCATCTTAGAATCACTACTGTGTATTGGTTCTAAGGCAGAAGAGTGGAAAGGGCTAGGCAATGGGGGTTCAGTGACTTGCCCAGGGTCACACTACTAGGAAGTGTCTGAGGCCAGGTTTGAATCCAAGACTTATTGACTTCAGGCCAAGGACTCTATCTGCTGTGTTACCTAGCTGCCCTCATCAATTAGTATTCATCCAATGCCAGAGAACTAGAGGAAACTCCCCTGCATATTCGTGTGTGTGTGTATATGTGTGTGTGTGTGTGTGTGTGTGTGTGTGTGTGTGTGTGTGTGTGTGTAGTGTCTCCTCTGGAAGATTTGCAGGGTATGGACAAGAGTCGCTCAGATGGGGTTAGCTTTCTCCTTGTGCAGTTTGTAGTCCCTCATCAGAGTAGATAATTTTGATATTGCTTCCATTACAAAAAAGCATCGCTTTGGGGAAGCACAGTGGATAGAGCTGCAGACCTGGAGCTGGAAGGACCTAGTTTCAGATCTGACCTCAAATACTTCCTAGCTGTGTGATCTGGGCAAATCACTTAACCCCTAATTTCTTAGCCCTTCCTTACTGCTCTTCTGCCTTGGATCCAATACTTAGTATTGGTACTAAGACAAAAGGTAAGGGTATTTAAAAAAAAAAAAAAAGGAGTTACCTAGATGGGCAGACAAGGAAGAGTTGCAATTTGCTTCATTAGAAGAACTTTCCACATGGATGAAATCATAGATTCATTGAGCAGAGAAATATTATTTCAAAATGTTTTGGAAATAACATTATTTAAAAAACTTAAAATTATGTCAAATTGTTTTATCTTGGAACAATGGCATGCTGTATATGCCTGTTCTATAATGATAAAATTCTATTGTGAAATCATTATCAATTTTATTCTCATTCACAGAGTTATAGATTCTGAATTGAAAGGGACCTCAAATGACTAGCTAGTTTAACCTGTACTTGACAGAGAATTCCTTGTATGATAAACCCCACAAAACCTCTGCTTAAAGATCTTCCAAGATGATGGTACACTCAATACTTACTGAGGCAGTCCATTTATTTTGGTAGTACCTCTAATTGTTTACATCAAGCCTAAATCTACCTCTCTGCAGATCCTATCCATTGAGACCAGGGAGAAGAGTTAACTCTCTCTTCCTTATGGCAGTCCTTTGGACATTTCACCTCCTCCATGTATGACAATCTATGGCAGATGTGTCAAATACTTTGCCTAGAGGCTCACAAAAGCCCAAACCAGAAATACTTAACAAAATAAATAAAAATACAATAGGATATAGATAATATTAATATGTGTTTTTCTAAGTTAATATGTGGCTCATTACAGAATTATTTCTATTTGAGTTTGAGACCATTGGTCTATAGAACCATCATCATTCTGGTTTGCTTTTTTTGAGTGGTAATAATAATAATAATAATAATAGCTGATGTTTTGGTATTCCTTTGGGTTTGCAAAACACTTTACATGCATGATCTCACTGGATTTTCAAGACAACTGTATGAGATTGGTTTTAGAGCTGAACTCTTGGAGTTTCAGAGCAAAACATTCAGTGACTTGTACAGGGTCTTGCAGCTATTAAATAAATACCTGAGATGAGGTTCAAACCTGGGTCTTCCTGGTCTTAGTCTAATGTACTGTCCATCACTCCCACCCACTTTGTCAGTTTCACTGGGCTCACAAACAAGATAGCACATTTTAGAATTTTTCCATGAATCAAAGTCAAGCTCCCTAGCCTATTGCATGAAAACGCTATTCACTTGCTTTTTTTGGGGGAAAATATCATTCTTTTTTGTGACAGGGATTCAGGAGGTTGCTGCATCAAGTTTCAAAGTCTAATTCATTATTGAATACTGTTCTGGGGTTGCTATTAGTCACTGACACTGGCTTGATTTGAGCAAGACAAGTTTAAATGTCAAGAAGGGAAAATCAGGTGTAACAAAAACCAAAGATCACAGATGATTGGAATGTCAAGTTTTAATTAGTAAAGAAGCTGCCTGCCAAAAATCCCTGCCCCATCCTGCTTTCTCCCCTGCCCCACCCCACCCAGCAGCTTCCCAGTCCTTCTTTGTTTGGCTCTGGACACTTGTGACCAACAGACTTCTCTCCCTAGTGGCATTTGCAGGGCTTGGGTTCTGGATTAGTTGGAAAGGGGTTTTAGTTGTGATTTCGTGAAAGGCCAAAGAGCCCCTGGAGAGTGATGAGTGACACAAAAGTGCATGGTTTCCTTTTAGGAGATGTTTGCAGTGTGACTTCTTCTTAGCTTCTTTGTGAGGGAGTTTACATTGTTTAGCGATAATCCATGTAGAACTGGTTAATCAATAAGGTTTGATGCCAGAATCAGACGAGGCAATAGCTTAGCAGATCTGATCTGCCATTCTCCATCTTGACTTATTCCCTTTGTTTTTATCTCTCTTCTGACCAGTAGGGCCTGAGATTGGGAAGCAGTATGGCACGGTGGGCTGAACACTAAATTTAGACTTAGGTGACTGGAATTCAAATCCTGTCTCTGCTATTTACTTTGTTTATCTATCTATCTATCTATCTATCTATCTATCTATCTATCTATCTATCTATCTATCTATCTATCTATTTTAAACCCTTAACTTCTGTGTAATGGCTCCTTGGTGGAAGAGTGGTAAGGGTGGGCAATGGGGCTCAAGTGACTTGCCCAGGGTCACACAGCTGGGAAGTGTCTGAGGCCAGACTTGAACCTAGGGCCTCCCATCTCTAGGCCTGACTCTCAATCCACTGAGCTACCCAGCTGCCCCTCTGCTATTTACTTTGGTTGTGAGCTTAGGCTAGGAATTTTCTGAGCTGTGGCTATTGACCTTTATTTGAGGCAGTTGGACCTCAGTGAAAGTCTCCCACCAAAAACTGGATGACTACTTATCAGATATGTTTAGGGTGGTGATTCTTTTTGGGTGTAGGCAGGACTTGAGAGCTGTTACGGTTACTTCCAACTAAAAAAAAGTGTTCATTTCAGTGCTTCTGTGACTAGATGCTTTGTAAGGCCCCTTTGGCTCTAAATTTTATGATTCTGTGAGTGTTTCTGGAGAAAGTCACAGATTTATGGTTGACTGTCTGATAGCACATTGTGTGCAAGCAAGACAATGAAGAGACTGGCATGTCTTATGAGGATGACTTATTGAAACTGGGCATGGTTTAACATGGAGAAAAAAGACTTAGGAAGACATATGATATTTGTCATCAAATATTTGGAAGATAGGTATGTAAAAGAGTGCTCACTGTAGCTGGAGAAAGCTCAGCTAGAGCTAATGGGTAGGCAATAGAGAGAGGGAAGTTTTGTCTCAATATGAAAAAGAACTAACAATTAGAACCTGTTCAGTCATTTTAGTTGTGTCTGGCTCTTTGTGACTTCATTTGGGGTTTCTTAGCAAAGAGAATGGAGTGGTTTGTCATTTCCTTCTCCAGCTCATTTTATAGATGAGGGCACTGAGGCAAACAGGGATAAGTGACTTGCACAGGGTCACGCAGCTAGTAAGTGCCAGAGTGTGGATTTGAAACTCAGGGTAATGAATATTCCTGACTCCAGTCTCAGCAGTCCATGTGCTGTGGTGCCACCTGGCTTCCTGACAATTAGATCTATTTTTCAGCTAAGGCTCAAAAAGGTTATAGGTCCATAACTACATAGCCAATAAGTGTCAGAAGTAGAATTCAAATCTAGGTCTTTGCTTCTGAGTCCAGCCTGCTACATGCTACACCTCTCAAGGGTGATCCTTTCAGCTCTGAGATTCTGTGATTTTCTAGGATAGTGTCTACTGGAGCATTTCTGTTGCCCTGTAATCCACCTATCCATCTCTCATTAACTCCCTCAGGCCTCTCCCACCAAGGGTTATTTCATACCTTCCATTTGGTCCCCCTTCACCCCTCATCACAGAGATAGAAGAGCAGGTAACTTAAAGGGCTCTGGGGAATACCTGCCTTCAAATGTACAAATGGAAGGAGAAAGATAAGTTGGAGTAGAGACAAGAAGAGTCAGAAGACAGCATTAGGAAAGCCCATGGGAGGACAGATGATCAGGGAGAAACCTAATGTTATAGAGGGGTCAAGGAGGATGAATGAGCAACATTAAGGGCCTAATGAGGAGAGATGGGAGGGATTCATAGCGGACCCAAGGAGCATAATTTTATGACTTTTTTTTTTTAACTCTTACCTTCTGTATTAAAATCAATACCATGTATTGGTTCCAAGGTAGAAGAATAGTAAGAGTTAGGCAATGGGGGTTAAGTGACTTGCCCAGGGTCACCCAGCTAGGAAGTGTCTGAGGTCAGATTTGGCTCTCAATCCACTGAGCTACCCAATTGTCCCAATTTTATGACTTTTTAAAAACTATCTAAAGTCTCAAGATAAGGATGAAAAACAGGTTAAGGAATAGCATGCAGTTATACAGAGCCGAACGTTGTCCTCCCAGGAGAGAATTTCATCTTTTGATCCATCATTTGGCAACGGAGCAGTTTTTGAGTGATGCTGAGGATCAAGGTGAGGCCGAGTTGACAAGGACCAGAGTAGATGGGATGGGTTTGAGCTGAAGCCGTGCAGCCGCTGGGAATCCATAGTTTTGGAAGGCTTTTCAGCGTGGGTGTCATGTCACTGAGGATGAAGGGCCTCGATGGATCTCTGATCACTGAGCAAGTGTTAGAGTCATCGAGGAAGTTGAGAATGGAGGCCAGTTAACAGTGGATGAAGGTGATAAGGTTGGTGGGGAATGACAGGGAGGGGCAGGGCAGTATATGGTCTTGTCCACGACACACAAGGAGGAACCCTTGGCTAGTTAGACTGGCCACGAGCCCTCTTCCAGCACTGTCTAACTTTTTGCATATTTAAGATTTCTTTCCTGAACTAGACTGTGAGCTCTGTGAGGGCAGGGACTATTTCCCCTATAGATGATGGATCACGAGTCCCTGAACAGAGTGGCCAAGTTCAGGCCCCTTACTGGGCAGCTCATTTGGGGCTCAGAAAACATTTGTTGTTAACATTTATGTGATTGATTTATTTGCCCTCATTTGCATGAGAAATACCACAGTCCCCATCATAATTAACAGGCCCATCTGGCAATAAGTCTTCTCTCCTTCAGCTCTATTCCTCTGAGATCTGTTCTTGGCAGGATTATCTATAATTAGCTTCTTCCTTTTCCTAATCTGAGGAGGGATGAGCCACAGGCAGGCTTTTTTACTGCAGATGCTGAACTTTGGCTAATAAGCCCTAGACTCAAGATTTTGCAGCAGAGACTGCAGTTGAGTTTCAAAGCAATGGTGAAATTTTAGGCCACAGTTATCTTTCCTAGCTTTTCCCTTTACATATCAGACCATGGAGGATACTGTCTGTGCATGCAAGAGCCTGGCTTTGTCAGTTTAAAGCAATGATTAATTTTAATCCCGAGAGGCTTCTTTACTTTAAATCTCTAGAGGGGGGTCGGTTTTTATCTATCCTTTGTGGATTCAGTGAACTGGGCCCAAGGGGAACAAAGGGCACATTCTATCATCCATTATCCTCACATAGCTCACTATGGCTGACTCTTATCCCTGGCTCTGGATTTGGCATTTTCTAATGAAGAGGTACCAGGCATCAGAGAAGGATGTTGGGATACTGAGAGAGGGAGAGGGGCAAAGTTTCCTACTGGAAAGAATACCGGCTTTGAAATCAGGGGCTCTTGTTCTTTGCCATTATTTGTCCTTGTTAAATTTTTAGTCTATATTGCAGCCTTTTGGTAACTGTTGAATCTTGATTCTGCCACCCCCAGAATTAGCTGTGTGGTATATCATAACAAAACCTGTCTACATGAAAACTCTGGGGACACCTCCCTGGACTGCTGCCTTCCTTGTTCACTGTCATGTCCAACCTTGCTTCCTGATTTTTCTTCTTTTCAATTACTACGAAATATAAGTAAGATTTTCATCTCTTTATTTTCTCTGAAAAGAGTCTGTGGTGCTATGTGATGGAGAGAATGAATCTTTTCCATTTGGCAACACGACTGTGTTTTAACCCTCACTCTACTTCTTACTAGGACAGCTAGGTGGTACAGTGGATAGAGCACTGGGCTTTGAATCAGGGAGACATCTTCCTGAGTGAAAATCTCAGCCTAAGGCATTTCCTAGATGTGTGATCCTAAGCAAGTCACTTCACCCCATTTACCTTACTTAGTTCCTCATCTGGAAAATGAGCCGGAACTGGCCAATATGGCAGCAAAGGAAAGTAATAAATGTTGGAGGGGATGTTGCAAAATTGGGACATTAATGCATTGCTGGTGGAGTTGTGAATTAATCCAACCATTCTGGATGGCAATTTGGAACTATGCCCAAAGGGCTTTACAAAACTACCTGTCCCTTGATTCAGCCATACCACTGCTGGGTTTATACCCCAAAGAGATAATAAGGAAAAAGACTTGTACAAAAATATTTATAGCCACACTCTTTGTGGTGGAAAAAATTGGAAAATGAGGGGATGCCCTTCAATTGAGGAATGGATAAACAAACTGTGGTATCTCTTGGTGATGGAATACTATTATGCTCAAAGAAATAAGGAACTGGAGGAATTCCATGTGAACTGGAACGACCTCCAGGAATTGATGCAGAGTGAAAGGAGCAGATCCAGGAGAACATTGTACACAGAGATTGATACACTATGGTAAAATTGAATGTAATGAACTTCTGTACTAGCAGCAATTCAATGACCCAGGACAATCCAGAGAAACTTATGAGAAAGAGTCCTGCCCACATCCAGAGAAAAAACTGTGGAAATGGAAGTGCATTAGAAAAATATGTGATTGATCACATAGTGTTATAGGTATATGATTCGGGTTTTGATGTTAAAGGATCACGCTACTGTAGATATGAATAACACGGAAATAGGTTTTGAACAATGATACATGTATAACCCAGTGGAACTGCTTGTCAGATTTGGGAGGGGGGAGGAAAGAGCTGGGGGGCATCATGAATCATGCCACCATGGAAAAATATTCTAAATAAAAAAGAGAAAAGAATTAAAAAATAAATAAACATTTAAAAAATGAGCTGGAGAAGAAAATGGCAAACCACTCAAGTATCTTTGCAAAGAAAACTCCAAATGGGATTATGAAGAGTCAGACCCAACTGGAATGACTGAACAGCTACTACTTGCTTACTAGTTGTATGACCTTATAATGTAACCTTTTACTTCTCTGAGACAGAATTTCCTCATCTGTAGGATGGGAGTCGTGTTTGCATTTCCTACCTCACAAGGATGTTGTAAGGAAAGAGCTTTGTTAAGCATTATAAAAATGTGAACTGCTGTTATTTTGTTTTTTGTTTTTTGAAAAATCCTTACCTTCTGTCTTAGAATCAATATTGGTTCCAAGGCAGAAGAGTGGTAAGGACTAGGCAATGGAGGTTGAATGACTTGTTCAAGGGTCACAGAGCTAGAAAGTAAGTATCTGAAGTCAGATTTGAACCTAGGACCTCCTGTTTCTAGATCTGACTCTCAATCCACTGAGCCACCTAGCTGTCACCTGTTATTTTCTAAGGTGTTTTTTTTTCCTGGTGGGAACTAAAATATAAAGACATGAACTTATAGGATCACAAAGTAGAAGTTACCTTGTATATCAGAAATATATTACAGTCAGATAGCTTGAGCTCAAGGCTTTGGTATTCTAGTTATGCAATGATGAGCAAATGAACCACAGTTTCCTTATTTGTGAAATGGAGATAATAATATTTGCTCTGCTTTCTTTAGAGGTTTGTTGTGAAAACTTAAAGCATTCCCAGACTGTATCAATAAAAAAAAATCTATAAACACAATAAAGCAACGTATTGGCTGAGGAGTAAAATGTGTGTGCAGAGGAGTTCTAAGAAGAGGTTGGAGGGGAAAAGGTAGAAAGAGCAGTTCATTAATTTGGTGATAATTGAACAAGCTTCCTGAAAGCATTGTAGCATCTATATTGTCTTTTATTGATTATCACAAAACATATGACTCAGTTCTACACTTAATGCTTATTTGTGTATTGCAAATATAGGATATCCCCAAAAAACTTTGTGAAGTATTTTGCAAGAAGGCTTTTGGGACATCTTGTATATAAAATAGACCTGAGTGACAACACTAGAATACTTGCTGTATACTTGGAAAATTGTCCTTTATTAATAACATTCTACTAAAACATGTCAAGAAGAATCCAGAACAAACATGACATTTTCTAGGGAGATAGGTTAAGCTCCATCAATGACTCTGCCTAGTCTTAGATCCATGATCATTTCTCTTGAATATAACTAAAGAGCCAGTTGAAGCAAAATATCTTATTAATCACTGGATATGACTGGCTGCTATCAAACTTCTTCATGGCAAATCATTTAAAAAGGCTCAATTATCCCATATGGAATCTTTTCCCAAAGATAGACAAACTTCAGAGGGCAGATGAGTGGCTCAGTGGATTGAGATCCAGGCCTAGAGATGGGAGGGCCTAGGTTCAGATCTGGCCTCAGACACTTCCTAGCTGTGTGACCCTGGGCAAGTCACTTAACCCCCATTGCCTAGCCCTTATAGCTCTTCTTTCGTAGAACCAATACACAGTATTGATTCTAAGACGGAAGGCAAGGCTTATTTAAAAAAAATATACAAATTTCATTTGAACTCAATTGGTTTAAAATTCTTGTGTGTGTGTGTGTGTGTGTGTGTGTGTGTGTGTGTGTTTATATTTTGTGCAGTTATTGTTTTATAGCAGAATATCCCACTCAGATAGTAACTGCCAAATATTTAGCTGTACAAAATAGAATATAGAGTGCTTCATGGGACAGATCATTTAAAAAAAAGCAAAGAAACTTAAATACAAATTCATGGTCCTATAAAATAGCATTTAAATTAGGTAGTCTAAATTTATGTACCTCCTTGGACCCACGGTAAATGCTATTATTTTCTCCAAACCAATACCACCAATATACTGAATCATGAGTCTCATTGACTGAATAACAGATTATAGCAAATGAGTCTTTCCTTTCCTTTCCTTTCCTTTCCTTTCCTTTCCTTTCCTTTCCTTTCCTTTCCTTTCCTTTCCTTTCCTTTCCTTTCCTTTCCCCTTACCTTCCATCTTAGAATTAATAGTGTGTATTGGTTCTAAGGCAGAAGAGCGGTAAGAAGTAGGCCATGTAAGTGACTTTCCCAGGGTCACACAGCTGGGCAGTGTCTGAGGTTAGATTTGAACCCAGGACCTCCCATCTCTAGGCCTGACTCTCTATCCACTGAGCAACCCAGTTGCCCCTGAGTCCCTTTTCTAAGAGTTTTTCCTAGTCTCTCTACAAACATGACCTAATCTGGAAAAGAGACAAAAGGAATTTCTTGAAGTTCTCTGTGTTCCAAAATGCTCAGTATTGTTAAGGATTCTGTATGATCTGTGTCCATTGTTTCCATTTTTAATTAGGCTGTCTTTAGATTACCTTCTTCGATTCACTGTATAGGACCAGCAGGAAAGTCCCTCTAAGTCCCTCTAAGAACACTGGGACCAGGTACTCTTGTCTGTTTCCAGCAGTCCATTACTCTGATGTACGCGATATCAGTTCCTTTACACTCGGATTTGTATTATCCTCACCATTTCAAAGGGATGGGAGACCATAGTGACGACAGCAGTCACTGATGGTGCATCATCCAATTGATCACAATATAAATGTTCTTAGGATCTGGGTGTGTGGCTCTTGCTGTATTATAGGTTCCAAAGTAGGCTGTTCTCTAAATACTAACACCTGGCACTGAGACAATGAGACTGTGATACAAGCCACAAATTCTGGCATTATCCACAAGGCAAGCCTTTTAGGGCTTAAATTCTCTCTCTGTGCTAGAGGTCCCAGGATCAGCCTCCAAGCATCTTCTTACAATATACAAAGGGTGGAGCCCAGCTTTGCCACTTGAAGCAAGATCACTAACCAAAGATAGTTCCACATATGTGTACTTGCCTATTCCTCCTCCTAAACACCTACTTCTTACAGGTGAAGTTAAGGGCTTGAATGGGGAAACTTTTGGTGACATTTGCTAAGTTATCCCACCAGAAGAAACCAACCATTCATTCCTTTGGAGTATGAACTCTGCAACCCTCAAACTTGACAGCAGCAGTTTATTCACTTGCATCATTTACCTGCAGCAATAGTTTGACTCCCCACGGGCTGGGTGACAGTCTCCAAGAGCATCAATGCCACCGACCAAGAAGACCTTGGCAAAGGAGATAGCTTATTCCGTTGTGGATTATGAAGTGGTTAGGAGGAGGAGTTAGAGGCAAAGGGTTAGAGTAGAAGAACCAAAAGCCAGGGAATGCATTGCTGTCTTGTTAGTCTTTTTTTTTTTTTTAAACCCTTACCTTCTATCTTAGAATAAATACTATATATTGGTTCTAAGGCAGAAGAGTGGTTAGGGCTAGGCAAAGGGAGTTACACAGCTAGGAAGTGTCTGAAGCCACATTTGAATCCAGGATCTTACACCTCTAGGCCTGGCTGTTAATCCACTGAGCCACCCATCTGCCTTCTTCATTGCTTCTTATAATGTAAACATTTTTATGGTACACCAAGGAAAAGGTTAGAATGACAACTATGAGCTTTAATCTAGAGGCACATTGAATCAGTATATGAAAGTAGTGCCTGTTGGAAGAGAATTTCTTTCTCCATTGTCTTTTTTTTATGTCATCTCTCCGTGACCTGGAGGTCAAATAGTGTAATAGAGGATTATTAAGAATGTAATCTAAGTGGTTTTGTGGGTTCACACTGAGTTGAAGGAGAGACAGGAATGTCTGATGGTCTGGACCAAACAGGATAGGAAGACCAGGGTTTACTGCCAAGCTGTTAACTGTCACAAGAATGGCAGTTTGGCCAACAGTCACTTAGCTCACCTAGGTTAGGGCCTATGTAACCAGCAGGCAACAGGTAAAAGTTGTAACAGTTTTAATTGAATAAACAAATAAACAAGGATGGGTATTAGGGATTCTACTTTAACAACTAAGGACAAACCATAAGATCAAAGGAGGGATTTAACTATACTATTCTATTGACCAAAGCCAGACAGGGCCCAAAGGAAGCAGTATTCAAGTCACAGGGGAAAAGCTCCTCCAAACCTGGTTCCAGCCAGGTATGGTCAGCTCAGCTAAAGGGCCTGAGGATGGCTTTCAATTGGGATCTCACGGTAAATCCAAGGATGGTCTCAGGATGCCAGGTGCCAACTCCACCAGGACAGATGATCCAAGGTACCCAGATAGGGAGAGAGAGTTTGCAATGCTGTCCACCAGATCACAAACCCCTTCCCCACTTGGTGCTGCTCTGCAGGTCTGCTGTCCACTGCTGAAAGCCTCCACCTCTCCCAGGATCCCAGGGAATCTGGATGCAGATTTCCCTAACTCTGAGTTCTCCCAGGGTTAGCAACAATTATGTCCCCAACCACTATGGAGTCTCTCTCAGAGAGCAAGAAGCACACTTCCTGCTTCTTCATTCCATCTTGGAATCCTCCAGCCCTTCCTGCTAGGTCCAACACTAATACTAAATTAATAACTAAATAACCCACACAACACCAGTAAATTCATGTATAGATAAGCCTTCTGAGAAAGGAAGTTAAAGAACCAAGGAACCAACAAGACAGGAAACTGATTCCATTGGTACTGCTCCTCTAGGCGGCCCAGGCAAATTAAGAAACTATGGTTGGTTTGTTAGGTGTGATATGGAGAGCTAGTGGATGGAGAAAAGAGCTTATAAGAGGAGACCTAGGAGCCTATGGAGGTCTTCTGGATGGAGTGTGGAGGCCAAGGAACTCCTGTCAGAGGTTAGCTTCAATACATCATAGTGTCCAATAGATTAGTAAGCTAAGTACCTCTCTACCTCTTTCCTACTTTTCCCTCTCTTTACTTCTATTACTACTTTGATTTAATAAAGTTATAAAGCTACTAGCAGCCTCATAATTTTAATTATTACATGCCTACAAATATAATGATCTTTTTCAGGCATATAATTTTCATAAAATCTAAGATTTAAAAATTTTTTGAGAGAAATTTTAGGAAAAGAAGCTCCCTAACTCCTCAAGTCAAGAAAGTGAACTGTTTGGAGAAAGTTCCATAAAGAAACCTACACTGCATCAGAAGATCCAGAATGAACTTTGGAATATAATTGATTGAACTGAAGGGGGCTGAACACATTTATTTTGAATATAAACTCTTATGCCAAAGGGGATTGTCCCCTAATTGGCTTCTTATCAATACGCTTAGCAAACATTGGTTTTGCTCTCTCTCTCTCTCTCTCTCTCTCTCTCTCTCTCTCTCTCTCTCTCTCTCTCTCTCTTTCTCTTTTATTTCCCTCTTATCTCCAACTATTGGAGTTTCCTCTTAGGAAAGTGCAATATTGTATGCACCTTTAGCTAGAAGATCTTTAGAGGTATAAGCTGGTTATGTTAAATGATTCATTGGGGAGACTAGTCTCCCAAAAAATCAAAGGGAGGATTGTGAAGAGTGAATCAAACTTTCTTTGCTATCAATCAGCAAATTTAAAATTAATAAAAAACTTAAGCAGCCCTACTTAACACTAAGCGAGAGAATTCACGAGTCACTTTCTAGAGTAAGCTCACACCTCCAAAGACTACTGCCACCCCCTTGGGCAGTGCTAGGCAAATTGAAAGTCTGCAATTTGTTCCCATAAAGTAGAGGAAGGGACAGGAAGTAAGGTGGAAAAAGGTCTATAAAAAGTCCTAAACTTCCTGTCTGGGGGCCTTTCTCCTTTGTACTGCTTCTTTGGAGGACTTCACATTGGTGAGCTGGGTGAGTATCTGGTCTACCTTTCCTGGCTTCTGGAGAGATTGGTTCTGGAGAGGCCTTCCTTTCCTGGAGGGGGTTGCATTGGTGGAAACCTTGCTGAAGACACCACCGGGTCCTCTGGCTGAAAATTACTAAGCTCTGCTGGGGCTGAGCTGGACACCGGAGCAACACTTAGGGTGGTAGGCTAGATATTTCTCTACTCTTTTCTTACATTTTTCCATTTTTCACTCTTTCCACCTCTTTGTAAATAAAGCTACTAAAAGTCATTTTGACTTAAGCTATAATATTTTTAAATTGGTGACCACAATATTACTTTAGAACTTTCATGTTAGCACAGAAACCTAAATTTTATATTCTTACACAGGTAAGATAATTGAGTATAAAGATATTAAAAAGAAGGTTGTGACTGACTATGTTAAGAGACTTATTGGCATCCTGAAATAAAAACTAAATTCAAGAACAAGCAACTGATACTAGTGTGTTACTAGTTTTTCCTATAAAGAGGACCTCAAAAGATTTGGAAAGTGTTCTAGTGTAATGCCCCTCTCTGACTACTTCTCTAACTCATTTGCATTAGTAGGCTGAGTCCCCAGGAAATGTTTGATTACAATTCTTCTCAAGGTTCCAGGAATAACCCTGAGAAGAGGTAGTGATTTTCTAGTATTGTAGTTTATGTGTTTGTGATCCTTCCCCACCATATTGCTGTGGTACACATTGATTATTAGCCAGATAATTAACTTTTAGAAAGAATTTCATTTGCCTCTTTTTGTACCTGGCACAGAGCATAGCACATAGTAGGTACTTAATAAATTTTTTTGATTGATTTATCAAGCAAGTTTAGTCAGACTAGTTGTTACAGAAACATCCTTCTAAAGCAAGGATTGGCAAACTATGCTATGTTTATTCAGTCTGTGAGTTAAGAGTGATTTTTATATTTTAAAGTGAAGTTTTTTGTATTTAAAAATATAAAAACCATTCTAATCTTACTGGCTGTATAAAACCGGGTAGTTGGCCAGATTTTGCCCTTGGCTTAAAGTTTGCTGCCTCCTCCTCTAAAGGATAATCAGAAATATATTCTCCTCTTACATAATAACATTCCTGGGGAAAGTGGACTCAAAATTAGGAAGCATGTGTGGCTAAAGGGTAAATTCATGATTTCTGATTTCTGTATGAGGTCCTTGTGAAATTCTCCTTGAGTATAATTCTCTTCTGGGCTCTGAGTATTGGTGGCCTCGTGGAGTCATGAAGCTGCCTTTTCTCCATGTGTCATCAGTCTTCATGCATCTCCCAGATTCCAGTTCAGGGGCTATTGTCAACTCCTGTTCTAGGTACTACTTGTGGCATCAGTGCACACTGCTACCAAGACACACTGATAGGACCTCCAGGACTTTTGACCTTTCCAAAGGCCCAAGGCTTTCATCTGGTCAGGGTGAGAGGTAGGTGTGGAAGAGGAAAGAGACTTGCTCACTTGCTCTTCTCTTCTCCTCTTCCTTCCTGTGTAGGTGCTCTATTTCCTGCTATTCTCTCTCAGGATTCTTCACTTTGGATTCAACCAATGCTCAAGACTGGCACTGAGCTAACTTGCTTTTTTAATATTTAGCTTCATGGAGTGTGACTGATTCTCTTTAACCAATCACAATATCATCTGCTTTCATCCAAATCCATGATTATCCCTTTGAATTGATTAAGGAATTATTCATACCTCCTTTTTTACTTTTGATTGATTTTATCCAGATGCCTAGGTCTTCTGTTATTAGTTGGAATAAGAGTGGCCCCACCCCCATCCTTACATTAACAGAACATATATTTATGACAAAACACAGGCTCCATCCTTGGAAGCAGCATTGGTGAAGGTTTTCAAGTTTGCATGCCCAGATTGAAATTTCTTTTTTTTTTTTCCCTTTTATTTAGAAAATTTTTCCATGGTTCCATGATTCATGATTCCCCGCCTCTTCCTCCCAAAGCTGATAAGCAGTTCCACTGGGTTATACATGTATCATTGTTTAAAACCTATTTCCATGTTATTCATATTTTCAGTAGAGAAGATCCTTTAACATCGAAGTCCCAATTATAACTATATTGAACTATGTGATCCATCATATGTTTTTCTTCTTCTCTTTTTTTTTGACATATTATTTTTTTTATTTTACTAAAGTGTCTGTCAGATGTATTCCATGTCATTCCATTTTTAGCTGTCTCCATGATATCATTTCCCATTTCTACTATAGCAATATATATTTTTTTTTAATCTGGAAAATTTTATTTAATTAATTAATTTAGAATATTTTTCCATAGTTACAAGATTCATGTTCTTTCCCTTCCAACCCCCTCCCATAGCCAATGAGCAGTTCCACTAGGTTTTACATATGTCATTGATCAAGACTTATTTCCATATTATTGATATTTGTACCAGGATGATCATTTAGAGTCAATATCCCCAATTATCCCCATCAACCCATGTGATCAAGCAGTTGTTTTTCTTCTGTGTTTCTGCTCCCACAGTTCTTTCTCTGGATGTGGATAGTGTTCTTTCTCATAAAGCCCTCAGAATTGTCCTGGGTCATTGCATTGCTGCTAGTAGAGAAGTCCATTACATTCGATTGTGCCACAGTGTATCTGTCTCTATGAACAACGTTCTCCTGCTTCTGCTCCTTTCACTCTGCATCAATTCCTGGAGGTCATTTCAGTTCACATGGAATTCATCTGGTTCATTATTCCTTTGAGTACAATAGTATTCCATCACCAATGGATACCACAATTTGTTCAGCCATTCCTCAATTGAAGGGCATACCCTAATTTCCCAATTTTTTTGCCACCACAAAGAGCGCGGCTATAAATATTTTTGTATAAATCTTTTTCTTATGATCTTTTTGAGGTATAAACCCAGCAGTTACGGTATGGCTGGTTCAAAGGGCAGATAGTCTTTTAGCTTTCTTTGAGCATACTTCCAAATTGCTATCCAGAATGGTTGGATCAATTCACAACTCCACCAGCAATGCATTAATGTCCAAATTTTGCCATATTCCCTTCAACATTTATTACTTTCCTTTGCTATCATGTTAGCCAACCTGCAAGGTATGAGGTGGTACCTCAGAGTTGTTTTGATTTGCATTTCTCTAATTATAAGAGATTTAGAACATTTTTTCATGTGCTTATTGATAGTTTTGATTTCTTTATCTGAAAACTGCCTATTCATGTCCCTTGCCTATTTATCAATTGGGGAATGGCTTGATTTTTTGTACAATTTATTTAGCTCCTTATAAATTTGAGTAATTAGACCTTTGTCAGAGGTTTTTGTTTTTAAGATTTCTTCCCTATTTGTTGCTTCCTTTCTAATTTTGGTTGCATTGTTTTGTTTGTACAAAACCTTTTTAATTTGATGTAATCAAAATAATTTATTTTATATTTTGTAATATTTTCTAACTCTTGCTTAGTCTTAAAATTTTTCTTTCCCAAAGATCTGACAAGTATACTATTCTATGTTCACCTAATTTACTTATAGTTTCCTTCTTTATAGTCAAGTAATTCACCCATTCTGCATAGTTTTTTCTTCTGCAGTTCTGCTCTCACAGTTCTTTTCTCTGGATGTGGATAGTGTTCTTTCTTATAAGTTCCTCTGGATTGTCCCCAGAGTGCAATTTCAAGTCACCTGTGAGCCCCTGGCGTTACCCCAAAGAGCGGAGGGAGGAAGTACTCTCTTTGGGTGGCTGGACAAGAGGGTTGGGGCATGCAAAAAACGTCCTCGAGTGCTGGGAAGAGGGGGAATGTAGCAGCTCCCCCAGTGCCAACTTGGAATTTGTGCCAATACTTTGCCAATGCTGCTCTAAGGCAACAGTAGTAAGACTAATATTTTCCCTTTAAAGAGGAGGAATGAGATTGATAGATGTTCTTAGAACACATGAAAACAGGTTAAAAAAAAGTGCAGAAATACTTTTGGAACAAACTGACATTACTGAGCAATATTAACAGTTAAAACAGGCACATATTAGTAGAATTGAAGAATGCAACTGAAAGTGGTTTACCTCTCGTTGGAATCCATTATATAGCTAAGATTCAAGAATGAAATAAAAAAGCCCTCCATGAGCAACACCTGAATGATCTCAGTCAATATTATGCCAACAGAGAATATTAATTAAATAGTAGAGTCATATGTATTTGTTTGTGGAAATAGAGAAGTTTATGGTGGCAATCTGGGGCCAGGTCATGGCCGCAAGAAACTACAGGAAGGAAAAGTTTCTGAAGGAGCACAGACTTAGTGATCAATGAAATTATGCGGAGAAATAGAAAAAACATACAACATATCATTATATGTTGCCTGTACAACTATAGCCTGTAACCTTTAACACCTTTCAAATACCTAGCAAGACATGACCTGGTGGCTAGGGTTTCAGTGTACATGAGAAGCTCACTATCTTTCTTGAACAGATAGGAAACAAATATTTATCACTACAAATATAGACCTTAAATGATCCTGGAGAAGAACTCAACCAATAAGCTGCACTGGAATCGAACCATTACCATGGAATGAAGCATTGCCAATAATCACCCAAATATAACATTGATTCATAAAAACTCAAGAGCAATATTTTAATAGATGTTGCCACATGAAATAAGCATAGTCTTTAAGCTACATGGAATATAGAGACCTAGATGAGGGGATAAAAATCACATGAGAATAGGATGAGGTATTTATTATTCTTGTCCTTTCTGCTACTAGAGTTGCACTAAAGTGGATTTTAGGAGCTTGCAGGGGATGAGCTTTTATTTTAATACTTTTTATTCAGCAAAAAGAATTAGTTATTTTATCTATTTGTGCAATACTTCATAGAATCCTAAATAAAAAAGAAAGACTGGGTAGATGCTTGTCCTGGAAACAATCAGAAAAGATGAGAATGTAATGATGATAACGACAATGGTAACAAATCATTTACACACTGCTTAAAGTTTTCTTTTCAAAAACATTTTTCTTGAAAATATACACCAAATAAAATATGTATTTCCACACATATTGTAGAATAGAAAGAGGATTATATGTGAAACTGTGAATTTCTGTTATGTACAGCTTGTTTTTCTTTTAAATTATATAATGGAAAAAATATAACTTTCAAAACTGTTTTGCTTGTCTGCCCTTCCTTCTAGACTTTCAATTGTTTTGTTCTCGTTTAGGGGTGGTATTATTTCTGCCTCTCTTTTTTACTTCCTCACCCCCTTTAAACTTGCCAAAGTGCTTTTTATTCCATGTACAACCCAGATTGAATTGCTTGCCAGCTCTGGGAAGCGGGAAGGAAGAGAGGAGGGGAGACAATATGGATCAAATAACTTAAGAAAACTTATGTGGAAATTTATTACATGTAATTGGTTTCAAAAAACATCCTCCCCCCCTCAAAAACCCACCTAAGTGCTTTACTCGATTGTGAAGTAGACACAAGGTAGCAACACTGAGGACCAGGTTGGACAAGTATAACTGTTCTGATTTTACTCTAGAAGTGGGAATTATTGCTTGTTATTATTGCTATTGTACTGTTACTATTGAAAAAGCCCTGCTTTTTTTAACCTTCACTTTCCTTAATTTATTTCACTTGAAATATTTTAAAAAACAATTTAATTTTCCCAATTACATTTAAAAACAAATTTCACATACATTTTCCAAAGTTGTAAGATCCAAATTGTCTCTCTCCTTTCCCTCCCTCTCCTAGAAATGGTAAGCAATTGATCTGAGTTGTACATGTATTATCATCCAAAACATATTTCCATATTGTTCATTGTTGTAAGAGAGTACTCACATAAAACTGAAACTCCAAAATAAAAACCCAAATAATCTAAGGTGAAAAATAATATGCTTTGATCTACATCCAACTCCAGTAGTTCTTTCTCTGGAGTCGGACAGCATTCTCTGTCATAAGTCCCTCAGAATCGTCCCAGATCATTGTATTGTTGAGAATAGCTAAGTCTCTCACAGTTGTTCAATGTACAATATTGCTGTTACTCTGTACAATGTTCTCCTGATTCTGAAAAGTCCACAATGCGTAAGAGTCCTGACCATCAGTAGAATGTGGCTGGTACAAAGCCTGATCATTCTTGGCCCGTCTACTCTTTCATTGGCTCATCTTTTTTGGTCCTTGCCTTGGGTATTAGTCTTGGATGGAAACTGCATCAATTCACTTGGGATTGATACTAATATCAGATTTGGATTGGCACTAATATTAGGCCCAGGGATATTCTCTGTCCTTCCTTGGACTGGCATCCAAGGTCCTCCACAATCTGACTCCAGCCTACTTTTTACTCTTACCACCTCCAACTTCCTATTACTTCCATTCATATATTTTATGTTTCAGCCAAACGAAACTACTAAGAATTCTACAATCATGTTCTGTTCCCTCCCACTTCTCTGCCTTGGTGCCCTCTGTTCCTTAGAACTGAAATACATTCTATCTACTCCTTTACCTGTGGAAATACTTCTTTTCTTTCAAGGCCCAGTTAAGCCACCCCTTTCTCTGTGAAGTATTTTGTGGTCTTGTTTAGCGATAAATGATTCCTCTTTCTCTCCCTGAACCTCTGTCACAGTACAAACATAATCACATTCCAAACTGTATTATAGTTGTTTGTTTTACATGCCTGATCTTTCTACTTTGTTATGAGCTCCTTGAAGGCAAGGATTGTGCCATTTTGAATCTCTCTTTTCCTAACCCCAGCACAGACCTTGTGAGGGATGCTAGAATTGCATTTCACAAGACCACAATTCAAATCTAGTTCCAGTTACTAGTTTTGTGACCCTGGACAAGCTACTTAAACTCTGTCTAGCTCAGGGGAACAGAAAGGAATAAGCATTTATATAGCACCTATATGTTGCAGACACTGTGCTAAGTGCTTTTTAGAAATAAAACTCAGTTTCTTCCTCTGAAAAATGAGGATGATAGCAATTATTGTCCAGGTTTGTGAGAACGAACGAAAATAAGATATGTAAAGTTCTTTACAAAGCTTAAAGTGTTATGTAAATGCTAATTATTATTAGCATTTAAACATAGTTGAATGGAATAATTTAAATTATTGATTAAAATGTTGAAGAGGAGAGGGCAGAGAATAGAAACCTAGAGACATCACTAGAGACCTCATGACTGGGACCTGGGCAAGATGGCCAGTTTTTCCAGGTGGGGACCATGCCAAGACCAGATATTACCTACACTTATCACCTGAATTTAGGCCATTTTCGGAGTCATGGAATTACATTTACTGGGGTACAGGCAATAGGAGTGATGCCACAAGGCAGATTGACCTGGCTAGAGAAGCAGAGAAGAGATTCAGTCCCATGTCCAGGACTTAGGTGCTTGGGAAGTGATCATTCAAATTCTACAATAGAATGGTCCCAAGGAGAGTCTTGGGTGGAAGGAAGCCAGAACCCTGGACAGCTCAGCTGATACTCAGTCCCCTGGTTCCCACAAAGCTTTTTCAAATATGTGTATGCATATGTATACATGTATGTATGTGTATATAGGTATGCATGTTTGCAAATATAGGGATTCATGCACACATATGCATCTTTAGATTTGATGTACATATGTAAATAGAATTTTAAATGTTGGTTTTATTTTAAATATTTATCTTATATATGAAATTTATTTATTTTGTATATACTTTATTAAATTTTTAGAGTAAAATTTTATCTTTCATTTTACATGACCTACATTTCCCATTGTGTCCCTCTTCTTCCCCCCCTAGAGAACCAAACCTTATAATAAAGAAGAAAAAATAAAAAAGTTCAATGAAACTAAACAACATATGGAAAAAGTCTGATGGCCTTCCTTGATCTGGCATCCAATGTCCTCTACAATCTGGCTCCAACCTACTTATCACCCCAACTTTTTAATGCTTTCATTCATGCATTTTATGTTACAGCCAAACCAACTACTACTACTATATGTAGTGTTCTACATCCATGGTCTTCCACCTCTGCAAACAAGAATGGGTGTCTTCCCAGATCTCTTCCTTGGGGCCAAATTGGTCCTTTTGTAAGATTCAGTTTCCATTTTTGTTGTAGTAGTTAATTTACATTGCTGTAGTCATTTTTTGCTTCCCTGGCTTGTTTCTCCTCCAATTTTGATAATTTTTCTACTAGACTCTTTTTCTGCTATTCATTTCCCCCCTTGTAACTACAGACTGCTTGGTCACACCTCTATGAAGAAATCTCTGGAGCCAATAGGCCCTTGCTTGTCATCAGACTCTGTCCTTTTTTTGGAAGGGGACAATTTTCATCTCAGGAAATTTTGGTATAATATTAGAGCTGGAATTTGTGTGGCATTTTAGAGTGCAAAGCATTGTGTGTATATTATCTCACCTAAGTTTCACACTAATCTTGGGAGAGGCAGGATGGTGTAGAGGGTAGAGATCTTGTCTTGGAACTTGGAAGATCTGTGCTCAAATCCTGCCTTAGACACATACTGGCTGTGTGTGTGACCCTGGGCAAGTTACTTCTCCTCAGAGTGTTCTAGGATAGTCTTTAAAACAATTCAATGCAACATTGGCAGGAGTTTCCTCAGCTTGGGGTTTACTACATCAGTGGAATCATAGATCTGGGTCAGTGATGGTGAACCTATGGCATGGGTGCCAAAGATGGCATGCAGAACATTCTCTATGGGTTTTTGGTTGAATATATTAAAAGGTTAGGTTGCCAGGGAATTGAATAATTATCAATCCCCAAAATGATTTTAGTGATTTATTTACAAAATAATAGGAGAGAGTGGAAGTAGGGAGATGAGAAGAGGGTAGAGTAAGAGATTGTATTCAAGTCTGGGCTTTACTCTGGCAGGACTCCAAAGGCCCCACCAGAGCCTAAAAGTCAATTATCAAGGGTTTTAGCCACAAGGGCTTCTCCCAATCAAGGGAGCCTCCCGGAAGCTAGTACCTCCTGGGAGGTTAAAGGAGTCAGCCTTCTTCACTCATCACGTGTAGTTCTAAGAGAGAGATTTAAGAGAAGTCTCACCAAGGTCTCAGGGTCCCAGGTCTAGTGCTCCTCCAGGTCCCACCAATGAACAAGAAGAGCTCCTCAGTTTCCAAAACTCTCTTTTAAAAGGGGCCTCTTTTGCGTCACTTCCTCTGCCTCCCTCTTAGTTTACATGTCCAATCACAACAGATGCTTTTCTTAGGACTGCCCACAAGGCAGTCAGTAAATTCTGATTTGTTACTCTAGCACAAGTGGGTTGCAGACCACCCAAAATGCAGATGTTTTTACCTTTGGTGATTAAATCTAAAGATGGGCAGTATAGATTTAATCTAATTATCACATATTACAATTATTATATATTATTTCTAATATATTATAATTAATAATGTGTTGTTATTAAGAATAATAATACCTGAATTTTTCCATTTTACAGATGGAAAAACAGAGTCTCAGGCAGATTAAGTGATTTGCCCATGATTAT
Organism: Gracilinanus agilis; assembly: GCF_016433145.1. Classification (NCBI taxonomy): domain Eukaryota; kingdom Metazoa; phylum Chordata; class Mammalia; order Didelphimorphia; family Didelphidae; genus Gracilinanus; species Gracilinanus agilis. The sequence continues at coordinate 391,528,419 of NC_058131.1, read as the reverse complement.
ACAGGTAGCAATAGAATCCAATTGAATCCAATGTGAATTGGTTATGTAGGGGATACAGAAAATATAAGTATTTAAAAACATTTGGATATAAATAAATATACACATTATGTATAACATGAAGATGAAAAAGAGCTTCTGTTTTACACCAGCAAGTATAAGACCCAAGAGTCAAACTCAGATCTTTCTCTCTTTCCAAGTACAACACTGTATCTACTCTACCACACTGCCTTTCAGGTTCACTGAACCATACTCTGTGTCAGGCCATAGACCCAGGATTGAGAGGTGCCAGGTGGATTTAGGTTCCTGGCAAAGTGGATGAAAATGGAAAATGACAAATTCTGGAGGGACTGTGGGAAAGGAGACACACAAATGCACTGTTAGTGGAGCTGTGAACATTAGGCTATTTAGCTCTGCTACCCTTCTGCTTGGTAATACCACTACTGGATAAATACTCTAAAGAGATAAAAAAAAGAGGAAGAGGACCTAAAGCTGGACAAAAATATATAGAGTAGCTCTTTGCAATGAATTGGAAACTGAGGGAATGCCCATCATTGGAGGAATGACTCAATAAGTGATATAAGTATGAATACGATGAAATACCATGTGCTGTAAGAAATGATGAAGGGGATAGATAGTTCCAGAGAAAACTGGGAAGATTTGTAAGCATTAACAATATCTATCTCTATCGCTACATATTTTAACAACATTATAAAGACAGAAAACTTTGAAAGATCTACATAATGACCAACCAAAATTCCAAAGGACTCCTGATGAAACATTCTGTGGTTGTTGTTCAATCATTTTCAGTCATGCTTGACTGTTTGTGACTCTTTTTGGGGTTTTCTTGGCAAGGATACAAGAGTGTCATTTCCTTTTCCAGATCATTTTACAGATAAGGAAACTGAGACCAACAGGGTTAAGTGATTTGTGCAGGGTCACATAGCTAGTATCTGAGGCTGGATTTGAACTCACAAAGATGAGTCTTCCTGACTCCTAGGCCTGGCACTTTATCCACTGCACCACTAGTTGCCCCAAAATATACTACTTATCTCTAGATAGAGAGGTGATAGACTCTTTTTTTTTCAATTTGGAAATTTTCATTTAATTAATTAATTAAGAATATTTTTACATGGTTACAAGATTCATGCTCTTTCCCTCCCCTTTCCCTATCCCTTCCCGTAGTCGACACACAATTCCACTGGGTTTTACATTTGTCATTGATCAAGACCTATTTCCATATTATTGATATTTGCACTAGGGTGCTCACTCATTTAGAGTCAATATCCCCAAGGTGATAGACTCTTGAGGCAGATAGGTGGCACAGTGGTTAGAGTGCTGGGCCTTGAGGCAGGAAGGCTTAAGTTAAATTCTATACTCAAGCATTTACTAGCTGTGTGACTTTAGGCAAGCCACTTTACTTCTGCTTGCCTCGGTTTCCTCCACTATAAAGTGGGGAAAATAATAGCACCTGCCTATTAGGGTTGTTGTGAGGATCAAATGAGGTTATATTTGTAAGCACTTAGCATAGTGCCTGGCACATAGTAGACACTATATAAATGCTGGCTATTAACTAAATAGACTATATGACATAGCTAATTTGTTATGTTTTGACTATACATATGTGTATTTTTTGTTTATTTTTTCAATGGGAAGGAAGAAGATGTGGATGAGAATGAATTTGGAGCTGAAAATAAAATAAAAATGAATTTAAAAAAAAAATAAAGAGCCCCTACTTGGGCCATCTCCTTTTAATCGCAATCTCCATTCAGCAACTCCTTCTCTGGGACTTCCATACTTCCCTCTTTCTCCTCCCCTATGATTTATTTCCTCAGGGCTGAGTTCTCCAGGTTTTCCAAAATTAGCCACTATGATAAATTTAGTGTACTACTGTGCGAATTACAACCCACATTTATATCGCACTTTAAGATTAAAGAAGTGTTTTCCCCATACCAGTCCTCTGTGGTTGGTATTGCAAATATTGTATTTCCTATTTTGAAGATGAGGACACTGAGACTCAAAAGATTGAATGACCTCCTCATGGACACACCAGTGGAATTCTAGGTCTCCTAACTCTGAACGTAGCATTCTTACCACTAGGTTATATAGATTTTCTGTGATGCTCATCGAGAAGGTCCCTCAACGCACCCCCTTTACCTTCTGTGGTCCTGTGCTATGAACAAGGCTTGCTAGTGGTAATAAATCAGAGTTTGCCTTCTTCTATACTACTCTATTCTTTTGACCAAATAAAGTTAGATAATTTTGGTGGGTGAAAGATGAAATGGCTGAAGAAACAGGAGTTTGAGCTTCTGAGCGCTTCGATTTATTTAACGATGTGTGCCAATTGCCTAACAAATCGGGACTAGACCCCTTCTTTATCTTAAGGCTGGACCCCAAATTCAAGGGGAGACAGACTTTTATACATTAAAACAATTAATCAAATAAGACCAATGAATTAAGAGAAAACAATTAACCATGATATAAAATTAGTCAATCATTTCTAATTGGAAGGAAGATTATGAATATTCCATGTTGGGAGAAGGGGACAAGAGCAAGTTGGTACAATTCCCTGAAATCAGAAAAGGAGATTTCCCACTTCCCTGCAAGTGTCTGTGGTCAAGCTAAGAAACATGGAAACAATAATTCATCCAATTTAAGGCCAGTGTCTAGATAAAATATATGAGTTGCTTGAGATGTACAATTGTAAGAAAACTCCTTGCATCAGTCTTTGGATTTGATTGTATTTCTGGTTAGTATAACCTAGGTTTCTAAACAGCAGAGAGAAGTGGTCCAGCTTCCTAGCCACACAGGGGTAGGCTCAAACAATGTAATTAGGTTTTCCCCAATTACCAGGCAGCCCCATTTTTTCTCTAAATTCCTCAGATTTTCCAGTTTCTTTGTGCAATAATATTCTGTCGCATTCATATGTCACAATTCACCCATTCATTGCCCAACCAATGAACAACTCCCTTCCTTTCCAGATTTTTGCTGCCACAAAAGTATAAGCATGAACACACACACACATATCTCCACACGTTTCTGCACAAATATGTACACATATACATAATACACACCCATAAATATATATATGTATACACACATGCATCCATAAATACATAAATCTATACCTACACGTCTCCTGGTCTGTCTCTGACCTCCTTGGGGGTGCATGTGCTAATAGCTATTTGAAACAATTTCATTCTTGCTTTGCTTGCCTGTCGAGTTGGCAGCCCCAGTGGTAACCACCTCTCCCTGTCGCCTCCACACATTTACAGATTGAGATTGACTCACACACATTCACTTGCCACATTGCAGAACAAATACATCCAAGCTGGCCACTGTCCAGCCTTTCACTTCATGATCATTTGGATGAATTGCAGGAGAAAATAGGATCTCTCACTTTGAACAGCATCCTCTCACACCTTTTCCTTTTGTTGGGAGGAACGAAGCTTTTTGTAAATAAAGTTGAACATTTTCACATCTAATCCCTGGATCAAACCTCCGTGACTCATGATATTCTATTAACTCTTCATTCTGGCATTCAGAGTCTTCTGTGTTCAGGTCCAAGCTTACCTTTATGGTTATTTCTCACCCTTCCCTACACAGATCTCATCCTTCAGAAAATTTAGGCTATTCAATGTCCCTGAATATACTTTGTCTTTTCCTACCTCTTGCTTCCTCTACCTGGAATGCCCTCTTTTGTATCATCTCCTGAAATGCCATTCTTTGTTCAGGACCAATCTCAAAATGGTACATGCATCCTTCACAAAGGATTCCCTATTTTACTCCTATTGGAAGGGATCTCTTTTGTTCTACACATTTCTATAGCATTTTAATCCTTTTTCTTTTTTTTTAAATGTTTATTTTTTCTAAAATTTGTTTATTTGTTACATTAAAATTCTCCAGTATCTCCTGTATCTCCCTCTCTCTCTTCCCTCCCTACACTAGAGAAGGCATCATTTGACACAGTATTGATTCTAAGATGGAAAGTAATGGTTTAAAAAAATAACTTGCTCAAAAGAAAAATGAACCTGTTTGTCATTTTATACGATAGAGCAGTATTTTATCACAATCATACGCCACAACTTGTATAGCCATTCCCTAATTGATGGACATCCTTTCATTTTTTTCTTTGCCACCACAAAGAGAGTTGCTGTGAATATTTGAGAACATGTAGGTTCTTTTCCTTTTTCTCTGATCACCTTAGGAAATGGTCTGAGTGATGGTATTGCTGGGTCAAAGAGCATAACTCTTTTGGGGGTAATTCCAGATTGCTCTCCAAAATGGTTGGATCCATTCAGAGTTCCACCACATTCTGCCTTACGTTACAGTGATTTGTGCCTTTGGGAACCTAGTGAACTAGACTGTGAGCTCCCTGAAGCAGGGCCCCTTTCTTCTTCTTTCTCCTATCATTGCTCTGCACCTGCAGTAGGTATTTAGTAAAATGTTGAATTATTGAACGCTATATTGAGGGAAAGAAATCTTAAAATCAAGAACTACTACTTTATTTTAGGACATTTTTTTTTTTGGCAAATAAATGATTGGACTAGTTATTTTGGAAACCTGCATCAGGGTTTAAATCAAATGTGTATGGAAATTTAGTGAAACTTTAAAAGCATGTGGATCTAGAAGATCAACACTGTTTTATGTGTTTTTCCCTTAAAAGAGGCTGCAATTTCACAATATGTCCCGGGCATGGAGGCGCAATGTTGATAAATGGTCTGTTTGGTTCAAGATAAGCTAGAACACTCTGAACTGACAGAATCCAAAGGCCTGGCTACTTACAGCTGCTGCCTTCATTTCCATAAACCTTGCCAGCCCTTTAACAACTCACATAAATTTATCTAGTTGCTTCGGCTTATCAGCGTCATGCTTTAGCCAGCAAGTTCCTCAAGCTACTTAAATTGACATGAAAGACCTCCTTTAGACAGAGTCTTCCTTTGGTCTATAATATTGACCAGAGTTTGGGGGCACGAGGGTGCTTATAAGGCCCATGGCTATTTTGTCATAGGTTTTGCTCAAGACGATTTTTCTGTGATTAATAATAATTCCTAGAGTAACCTAGAAATTTTATTATGTATATGTTCTAGGGGGTCATTTGGGGGAAAATATTAGGATTTTTCCCATTTGAATTCTTATAATTATATGTAATAATTATTAAATGGCTACTTTGGGGTCATATTGGAAAATTTAATTCCAGTTAGCCATTTGCCTGGGATTCTTAACATGGAGAGACTTTGCTTTTATCTTAAAGCACCCAAAGAACCATCATCAAAACATGTGCCACTCCTTATGGTTGGTAGTATCTAATCTGACAAAGTTGATCTAAAATGAAGACATTTGGTGACTTTATGAGATCATTGAAAGCCTATTCTGTTATCATTCAGAGATTTATATGTCAAAATCAATAACTTGGTGAGGACATTGACGTTTATGCTGAAGAGCTGCACAATCTACCTTTTTTAAAAAAACACCCTCTTAGACTTGATACTAAGTATAATTTTAATTATACTTTTATTTGTATGTATAATTTTAACGATATATAATTTTATATGTAATTTATTTTCATATAGAATTATATTTATCACATAAATATAATCATACATGAAATTATATAATTATATTTAATTTTATATGTATAATTTTAATAATAAGTATAATCTATCTATCTATCGATCTATCTATCTATCTGTCTATCTGTCTATCTACCTATCTATTACTCTTATTTTCTGTTTTAGTGACACTCTGGGGCAGAAGGACAAGGGCTAAGCAGTTGGGTTAAGTTACTTGCCCAGGGTCGCACAGCTAGGAACTGTCATGTCAAATTTGGATCTAGAAGCACCCTTCTCAAGGCCTGCCACTACATCCACTTAGTTACCTAGCTGCCCTGAAAATCTATTTCATTTTATTTTATCTTTATCTATCTATCTATCTATCTATTCATTAATTAATTAATTTGTTTATTTATTTTTTTACCCTTACCTTCCATCTTGGAGTCACTGTGTATTGGCTCCAAGGTAGAAGAGCGGTAAGGGCTAGGCAATGAGGGTCAAGTGACTTGCCCAGGGTCACACAGCTGGAAGTGTCTGAGATCAGATTTGATCTTAGGACCTCCTGTCTCTAGGCTTGGCTCTCAATCCACTGAGCTACCTAGGTGCCCCACCCCAGCAAATCTATTTTAACACTGACATTTGGGTGATTTTTGGGGAACAAATGAAATAATATTTGTAAAGCACCTAGCTTAGTGACTGACACACAGTAGGTACTTAATAGAAACTTATTCTCTTCCTCTACTTCCTACTGAGATGATTTATTGGGATAGCTCACAATGTACATTCTCCAGTTGAAAAAAGTTGACATGTATAATATATCTAAGATAAGGTCTTAGCCAGTAAGACATGAGACAGATTTTAGGAATTGTTCTCCTAGGTTCATAGCACAGACAGGTTGACAGGCTCTGCGGATCAGTTCAGATCTGTACTCTTACCTTACTAGGACTATTAAGGAAGTGTGTTACCATCTCCGAGTTGGGGAAGGGAAGGAGGGAGATGGTTTGGATCTTATAATTTTGGAAAACATTGAAAATTATTATTACATGTAATTGGGAAGATAAAATGTCTTTGAATTAAAAATAAAGAGGATGCTTACTAAGGTAGTATGGTAAGAAATATTCATACAAAATATTCCTTCTCCTCCTCCCCACATTCCAACCCCAGTCAAGGAATCTAGGGGAATGTTGCCTCAAGCTTAGAGGTTATAGATTCTGGTTGTTGGAAGACCTTTTTTCCCCATTCATGGGGACCTCAAGAAGTACCCTTTGGGTCTTGGTGTAGTTTCTTTGCTGTGCTTCTTATAGTGTCATGAGGCCAGTCTGTCCTTGACTTTGATACTATCACCTGACTCAGGGATGTGTCTGAGACACTGATGGAAGGTCCAGCATTCTCCAGATCCTTGGCAGCTGGAAAGGTCTTTCTCTAGTCCAGAGGTCGGCAACGTCTGGCTCTCGAGCCCTATCTGGCTCTTTTGAGGGCCAGATATGGCTCTTTCTGCAGGAGTCATAAAGTCAGTTTTTTTTCAGGCGCTGTCACAGGAGCGCGCACTGTGAGCACTGTACGGCTCTCACGAAATTACATTTTAAAAAATGTGGTGTTTATGGCTCTCACAGCCAAAAAGGTTGCTGACCCCTGGTCTAGTCAAATAGGGACTTAGCCAAGGCTTCTTCTTCTCCTCCCATTTTTCCTCAGGGATATGCTGGAAAACCATACAAATTCTAGTTTCTGGAATTTAATCCCCTCCCAACTCACTTGTTAAATTGTAGACAATTTCTAGGGTGTGGCCAGGTTTCCTTGGCCCATTCTAACAGGATTCTTGTGCAACATCATTCCAATTTGAAGGCCTTTTAGCACTTAGTCTAAGTTCTACAGTGATTGATTGAGACATATTTTCATCTAATTAAGGTACCAAGGCTTTTAAAATAGGATGGAATTGTTTCTACCCCATTCTTATGTTTATATGTATATATACCATCCCACTTTATATAGAATATAATCTAATCAGTGCAGGGACGGTTTCTTCCCTCATTCCTTCCTATTTATCTCTTTCCCTCCCCTTCCTCTCTCCTTCCCCTCCTTCCTTCCTTCCTTCCTTCCTCCCCTCCTTCCTTTCCCTAGTACCTAGCCTAGTGCCTGGTACATAGTAGACATTCCGGAGTTGGTTGGTTGATTGGATTACCTTGAGGAAATTACTCCTCTCTGGAGCTGAGTTTCCATATCTATAGGATGAGAAGGTAGGATTAGATAGTCTCTAAGGGACTCCACTGCTTAAAATTCCAAGGTCCTCTGACCTATACTTATCATCTAAGCAGAACTGGAAAAACTGTGTCATGGCAAAAATCCTACCTTCTGTAGGAAAACTTTCTGAGTCCTCCTTGACTCTTTCACCTTTCTCCTGTTATTTCCAGTTAATCCTGTATATAGCTTGTTTGCATATTGTCTTCCTCATTAGACTGTGAACTCCTTGAGAGCAGGGACTGTCCTTTAACTTTCTTTGTATTCCCAGCACTTAGCACAGGTCTGGCCCACAGTATGCACTTAATTGGTGTTCTCCAAACTGACTGACTGGTATGTGGAAAGAATAAATTGCTTTAGACTGAGAATCAGGGACTGGATTCTATCCCTCTAGCTATGTGGTCTTGGGCAAATCTTTCCCTGTTTCTGGGCTGCAGTTTTCTTGTTTGTAAAATGAAGGGGTTGGACTATGGTCTTTACAGTTCTTTCCAGCTCTGACATTCCTTGGTTTTGACTACTCCTGGATTTGTTCAGCAGCCAGTATTAGATATTTATTGAGTGTTAACTTTACAAGGTCATGTCCTGAGCACTGTATGGGGATGATGAAGACCATCCCTCTGAGCATCCACAGTCTAAGAGGGGGGATGAGAAACATACTCACATATAGAGAGGGATGTATGTAGGGGTGCTGCAAGAGAGCACAGACAAAAGAGATCAGTTCGATTCAAAAATCATTCGTGAAAGAGGCAGCTGGGTGGTTCAGTGGGTTGAGAGCCAAGCCAAGATATGGATGTCTTGGGTTCAGATCTGACCTCAGACACTTCCTAGTGTTATAAAAAAAGGAGAGGGTAAACTGGATACTACCACTCTTAAATGGGTGACAGCAATGGTAGTTCAGATATGTGGCTAGTGCAAGATCACCTGAGTCTTGCCACCTAGCTAGATGTTGTAACACCTCCCTCCTTTATAACAGTGCCCAGGCAGGATCCTTCAGGTATCCCTTCAGGTCCCACCTGGGGTTGATTAATGATGGATATTGGGCTCTATTAGCCTTGGACACGTTTATCTGACTGCGTTTGCTCCCGTCCCAGAGAAGTGATGAAACAACCACTCCAGGAAGGTACTTGAAGAGCTTTATATATATTTAGCAAGGAAGGAATATTAGAAAATGGGAAGAAGAATAGGGAAACCCTAAACTAATTTTGATAATAGGAATCCCTCAGAGCTGTAGGCAGGTGAGTGATTCTGGCTTATTATTAGCTCCTCTGGCTCAGCCTGGCCACAGCCAAACCAGAGCAAGCAAGCTGTTGTTTGATGTCTTTCAGCTTCTTCTTCTTGCCAGATGTTATGCCTTTTAGCCTTTAGGAACCACCCTTTCCACCCTCTTCTTCTTCTCCTGCCTACTTCCCGGATCCCTCCCAGGTCCCAGGATACCTAGATACCTAAGGATGGTTTGAATACCTAAATATCTAGGGGACAGAAGAATAGGAGGATTCACGGTCTGGATACAGGTTAGCAAATGTCAATGATGTTCAGACAGGAGTTCTTGCAAGGTTGAGCCAAGCAAGCCTCAGATCCCAATAGACCAGGGTCTACAGATCCCAGGTCCAAAGGAAAGGAAAAGAACCTCTGTCAGGGGCTGCCAGGGTATTTACACCCCCCTGGCCAACCGCTTTCTCCCCGTCCTCATGGCCTCTGGGAACATTCTGAGATCCAATGGTCTTCACCTGTCAATCAACGGTGGGACTCTCAGCTCCCAGAGTTTCAATATAACACTAGCTGTGTGACCCTGGGCAAGTCAGTTAATGCATTGCTTAGCTCTTATTGTTCTTTTGCCTAAGAACCAATAGATAGTATTGATTCTAAGACAGAAGGTAGAGGTTTAAAAAGAAAGTCATTTGTGAAAACAATAGCACCTACCTCAAAGAAAAACTTTAAGGAGAACTTTGAGTAGTCTAATCATGAGCTTCCCAGAATGGAAGTCTGTCTCATCACTGCTACTCTACTGGAACTCTTTTCTCAATGGGTAGCTTACTCTCCATCCCCTCCTACCTTCCCCATTCCAGTGATTTTGGTCCCCCAGATGCTGATATGTAAACCTTGCTGCCTTCCCTACCCTTGCTCCCTTATTCCTTCTGTAATATTTAAATTAAATCCTTGTATTGAGAATGTCCCCTTCCCGATGTGTCTGCCACTTTCACTGTGCCCTCTTGATGACTGGTTCCATAATCAAAAAAATTCCTTTACCTTAAACCCTTCCTTTACTTTTATCTTCTGGTACTCACTGAGATTTGGTTTCCTCCTAATGACACTGCTTTCTTCACCACTCTTTCTGCTACTAGCTATGAATTCATTCACTCATACCTCTTTACTCACTGGTCCCAGTGAAGAAGTCAAAATATTCATTGCTTCCCATTGCCACTTCCAGACTCTCCTTCAACCACTAATATTCAGTAACTTCTCCTGTGAGAATTGCTCTATTCAATTTCATCACCCAAACAAGATGCTGGTGGCTGTCATCTATTAAATTTCCAGTATATTCTCTTTCCTTCCTCAATGAATTTGGTGCCTGGCTTACAATCTTTTTCTCTACATCAGCACCCACTCTCATAATAGGGGACTTTAATATACATAATACTACTCTTTCAAATATTTTTTTCATAGTTCTTCAATTCCCATGATCTACTAACGAATCTAGTTCCTCTACTCCACTTCAGCTTATATATAGATGGTCCTACAACTGATCCTGGGTAGCTAGGTGGCAAAGTGGATACAGTGCTGGGTTTGGAGTTAGAAGACTCATTTTCCTGAGTTCAAATCCATCCTCAGACACTTACTTTCTGTTTGGCCATGGAAATACCTTAACTTTTGCTTCAGTTTCCTCATCTGTAAAATGAGCTAGAGAAGGAAATGGCAAACCACGTCAGTATCTTTGCTAAGAAAATCTCAAGTGGTGTCACAAAGAGTTGGTCACAACCAAAACAGCTGAACAACCGCAACACCAATTGATCTTGCCATCTCTCACTACTGTTTTAGTTCTATATTAATTAATCCTGAAATTCCTTTATCTGATCCTAATCCTTTATCATTTCATCTTTCTCCTGTCTCATGCCCTCCTCAGTTCTGTTCTTTGTTCTCATCTTTACCTTTTTCTCTCTATCCTTCAATTCTTTCCCAAGCTATCACACCTGTCCTAGCTATACTATTTTCCCTTCTCTAGATTGATCCACCGGTGAACCAATTCAATGTTATACTATTGCCTATTTTTATGTCTCATTGCCAAATCATACTTTGCCAGACTCCAAAGCTAGATCATTCTTTGCCTCCTTTGCTCTTATTCATGTGCTTCTGAATGATGCTGGAAGAAATAATGAAATCATGCTGGTTTTTGGTCCTTTACAAATATATGCATCTATTTTCAACTGGACCCTCATTGCAGTGGATAGTGCAAGGATAACATTCACTTTCTACCTAATCAATTCCATATCCCACTCTCCAAACATCTATTTCAAACTTTTTCTCTGCTCAAGCCTCCCAAGGCATCTATTCCCTTCCCACTTTCTCTGCTATGAGGATCTCATTTCATATTACAAAGTGTACAAGAGACTTTTAGCTACAAGCTCATTCTTCTCTTTTCCTTCTGTTCTCACATCACTAATATCTCTCCCATTATCTTCTCTTTCACTCTACACTCAGAAAGAGGTAGCCATTCTTTTTGCCAAGGCTAGTAGCTCTATGTGTACCATGAATTCCACCTGTCCTGTCTTGTCTGGTACATAGCCCTCACTGTCATTCCTAATCTTTTTTATCTTCAATATCTTCCTTAACTCCTCACTTCTTCTCTGCTTTCTACAAACATGTCCAGGACTTCTCTATCCTTAAAAACAACAATAACAAAAAAAAACCCAGCTCATTTGATCCTACTATCACTGATAACTATCATCCTCTATCTCTCCTCCCATGCTTGGCCATACTCTTTGGGAAAACTGTCAATATTAGGTATCTTCAATTTCTCTACTCTTACTTTATTATAAAGCATCTCCCATATGGTTTCTGACTTTATCATTTAATTGAAATATTCTCACCAAAGCTACCAAGGATCTCTCTTGCCAAATCTAATGATCTTTTCTCAATCCTTATCTTTGATATCTCTGCAGCATTTGACTCTATTGATGGGCACTTTCCCCCCCTGGATACTCTCTCCTTTGGGTTTCTGTAACACATTTCTCTCCCAGTTCTCTTTCTTTCTATCTGATTGCTCCTCAATGTCTTCCTTGCTTTCTTTGCACATGTCACACCCACTATCCATAGGTATCTCTCAAGGCTTGGTCTTGATCCTTCATCTCTTTTCTCTTTATACTATTTTATCCACTCCCATGGATTAAACTATTATCTCTATGAATATTGTTTTTAGAGCTCCACATCCAGCCCTCATTTCTCTCCTATCATCAACTGCCTGTTGGACATCTTGCACTGTGTCTCATAGGCAGCTCAAATTCCACATGTCCTTAACAGAACTCATTATCTTTCCATCCAAACCTTCTTATTACTGTTAGGTACTGCTCTGCTCCTAGTCATCCATTAGCTCACAACCTTAGAATCATCTTTGATTCCTTGCTCTAACATGTTCCATTGATGTTATCTGTTATTAGTTCTTTACAACATGTCTCATATCAGTACATCTCTCTCCACTTAGACAGCCACAGTCCTAGTTCAGGCACTCATCATCTCTTACTTGGAGTCTTGCAACAGTCTTCTAATTGTTCTCCTGATCTCAAGTAGTACCTCTCTCCAGTCCATTCTCTATTTAGGTGTGAAAAAGATCTTAAAATATTGGTATGACCTCATTAGACCAATGGATCTAACTGTAACTTTAACCCCTACTTAATAGATTCTAGTGGTACTCTATGTGACCTGACCTTTCCTGCCTTTTCAGTTCTTCTTCTTTTTTTTTTTTTTTTTAATCCTTACCTTCTCTCCTAGAATCAATATTAAGTATCAGTTCCAAGGCAGAAGAGCAGTAAGGGCTAGTGATTCCCAAAGTGGGCGCCACCACTCCCTGGTGGGTGCTGCAGCGATCCAGGGAGGTGGTGATGGCCGCAGGTGCATGTATCTTTCCTATTAATTGCTATTAAAATAAAAAAAAATAATTTCTAGGGGCACTAAGTAATATTTTTTTCTGGAAAGGGGGTGGTAGGCCAAAAAAGTTTGGGAATCACTGGGCTAGGCAATTGGGTTTAAGTGACTTGCCCAGGATCACACAGTTAGGAAGTATCTGAGGCCAAATTTGAACCCAGGTCCTCTTGACTCCAGGCTTGGACTCTATCCACTGAGCCCCCATCTGCTTGTTCTTTACGTCTCTTTATACATTCCTTTGATGCACTTATGTTGACCTTCTTGCTATTCCTTGCAGGTGACACTCCATTTCCCACCTCCACAACTTTGCATTGACTCTTTTTATATGCCTGGAGTGCTCTGACTCCTGGCTTGCACCTCTTAGCTTCCCTTGCTTCCTTCAAGACTCAACTCAAATCCTTCTTTCTGCAGATGACCTTTCTGATCCTCTTCCCCACCCATAGTTGCTAGTACTTTCTCTATTGAAATTACTTTCTACCTACTCAGTGCATATCTTGTATGGAAGTAGTTGCTTACATGTTATCTCCCCCATTAAGCTCTTGAAGGCAGAGATTTTTCTTTTCTTGACTTTTTTTGTATCCCAAACCTGGCACACAGTGAGCATTTAAAAAATGTTTGTTGACTATAAACAAGATATTGGGTATACAAAGACAAATATGAGACAGTGTCTGCCCTCACAGAGTTTATTTATATTTAAAAAAAGAACATTTTTTTTCTCAAGGTCTTGGTTTCTGACCCCTGAGCTATTCCAACAAACAGTTTTGATATAAACTCCATGGTTTTCTAGGGCATAGAATCTGGGGGCCTAAATTGAAATGGAGTAGAGGATGCCATTCTTCAAGGTGTCTTTGTAGCTGCATTGTTACTCTACATGAGTGTGCACGTGTGTACCACCGCACATGTTTCACATGGTATTCATTAGGCTTGGCTTTCAGATGCTTGTGTATGTGACAATGCCTTTGTTTGGAAAAAATGAACAAAACTATTTAGGAAAATTCCTTTTCTGAGTACTTCACTATCCAGTCAGATATTTTGTAATTTAACAATGCCAGAAGGAAAAAGCCAACGATGGATGAACTTACAGCTCATAAGGAATGCTAGGAAGCACAGGTTTTGATTAAACTTTTCTCCAAATTATTTAGAGACGACTTTTTAATCAATCAGATTTTTTTAAAAGTAAGTTGGAAAAAGAAGGATCATCTTCCAGCACTTTACAGAAAATAGCTTATCAGTTTAATTCCCTGGTTGGCCATTGTAATAACATTAATCCTGCTGAACTCATTAGATTTTAATGAGAATGTTACATGGCATGTGCTAGAATTAGACTGCATTCACCCCATTGCTGCTGAATGGCAGGAATCCAGTTATCATTCAACATTTAGCAAATATTTATTGAAGGATCTTGAGGGTGGGGCCCTAGGCCAGTCTATGGAGCAGAAGACATAAAGAAGAAAGGAACCCGGTTCTTCCCCTCAAGGAGGTCATAGACATGAATATATTTGGGGAATAGAAAGAATGAGAAAATTTTACTAATTCATTGAATGACCTTGGGCAAGACATTGCCCCTCTTCTGAACCTCCATTCCTTTATCTATAAAAATGAAGAGGGCTTGATTAGATGCTCTCTGAGGAGGTTCCTTTGAACTCTGGCATTCACTTATTCTTTGTTAAGAAACATGAACCTAGCAACTAGTTGCTTGCCAGGAAGCCCTTGGAAGACAGCAGTGGTACTTATCTTCCTCCTTTGCTCTCAGTGTGTCTTCTCCTCCTTCTCCTTCTCCTTCTCCCTCTTCCTCTTCTTCCTGCTATTTTCCTTCCTTCCTTCCTTCCTTCCTTCCTTCCTTCCTTCCTTCCTTCCTTC
>NC_058131.1:391496196-391513264 GCF_016433145.1 Gracilinanus agilis | reverse complement strand
TTTCTTTCTTTCTTTCTTTCTTTCTTTCTTTCTTTCTTTCTTTCTTTCTTTCTTTCTTTCTTTCTTTCTTTCTTTCTTTCTTTCTTTCTTTCTTTCTTTTCTTTCTTTCTTTCTTCCTTTCTTCCTTTCCTTCTCCTTCTCCTTCTCCTCCTCTTGGAAATAATACCAAGTATTGGTTCCAAGGCAGAAAAGTGGTAAGGGCCAGACAATTGGGGTTAAGTGACTTACCCAGGTCCATATTACCCAGGAAGTGTCTGAGGTCAAATTTGAACCCAGGACCTACTGTCTCTAGGACCTCCTTGGCTCTCTTTCCACTGAGCCATCTAGCTGCTCCTGTAATGTCTTTTCCTTTTTTTTTTTTTTTTAATCTTTACCCTTTGTCTCAGAATCAATACAAGTATTGGTTCCAAGACAGAAGAATGGTAAAAGCTGGGAATTGGGGTTAAGTGACTTGCCCAGGGTCACATAGCTAGAAAGTATCTGAGGCCAGATTTGATCCCAGGACCTCCCACCTCCAGACCTGACACTCTATCCATTGAGCTACCTAACTGCCTCTCTAGTGTCTTTTCTTATCTAGGCCAAATAGCTTTCATAGCATGGCTTCTTGCCCCATCATGATTCTAGCAACATTCCTCAATCTGCTTGCTGGTTGCTGCTGTTATTGTTTTCCAATTCAATCTAACAAGCATTTATTTAACACTTACTTGTTTACTTTGTTGTTCAGTTGTATCTGTTTCTTCACGACCCATTTTGGAGTCTTCTTGGCAGTGTTTTGCCATTTCCTTTCCCAACTCATTTTACAGATGAGGAAACAAACAGGGTTAGTGACTTGCCTAGAGTCATATATAGCTAGGTAGTGTCTTAGGCCAGATCTGAACTCAGGTCTTCCTGACTTCAGGCCTAGCACCCTATCTACTGGGCCATGCAAGGGGGAAAAGGTTTTTTTTGGGTTCAATATATTAAAGATAGTTGCCAGAGGATTGAACTATTATCAATCCTCAATTAAGAATAATCTCAAGTCAAAATTGACTTTTATGGAAGTTTATTTACAATTAAGAAGAGAGAGAGGAAATAAGGAAATAAGGATCTAACACAGTAGGTAATTTACTATGATCCTCTAATTAATCCAGGTAGATCTAATTAACCCTCAGCTGAGAGTCAGAGGGCCAAAGGTCTGGAGGGGAATGAAGCAAAGCTTCATTCAAAGAGTCTTTTAAGGAAGTTCCTTAAGAGAAGTTCAGGAAGATTCAGTCAGTCTTTAAACTCACCACCTCCATGGACCAGAAGAGCTAGAAGACCTCCTTCACCAGCCTCTCTCTTCACCAGAACCATCAGCTGACTGTGGACCTTCTCTTTTTAAAGGGGTCACTTATGCATCACTTCCTGTTCCTCCCTTCTACTTTGCCTGTCTAATCACAATAGATGCTTCTTATTAGGCCACCTAGGGGGCAGTCACTTGATTCTGATTCGATCACCCACTCTAGCACATGTGGATTAGGACCTCCCAGAATTGTAGGTGCTCTCACCTTTGGTGATTAAATCTAAAGATGGGCAGTGTAGACTTAATCTAATTATCACAACCACCTAGCTTACTTACTATATATAAGATATTTTACTAGTACCTTGTTCATAGTAAGTAATATAAAGAAATGTAAATAAAATTAAAAATAATACAAAGAATTTACAAAAAGAAAATTTTAACAATCCCTGCATTCATTGCGTTTTCATTCTACTTGGAGGATGTGTAGTACTTCTAAAGATGAGTCAATACAAAATATACACAAATGAGTACAAAGTGATTTCAAGAGAAAGAAAGAATGGGGTCCCCTCAATTGCTACTCCCTTTGGGGGACCCTTGGTCAGAATTCTAGGAAGGCTGGGATGCATTTGTTTCCACCTATGCATGTCTGGAGGGGCCCTTCCTCCAACTTCAGAGCATTTACAATATTCCCTGCCTGGTTTAAAATTCAATAAATTATGGCTTGGTGAAACTAATTTTTGCCAGGAGTGACTGAGGGACTGCTATCATGGAAGGACAAGTAGTCTTCTGGTTGACTAAGAAGCTGGAGGATGGGTTGCTGTAGGAGAGTCTGAACTGGAAGTGAGTGTGCCTACAAAAGGTCTCAGTAAATGATCTCCTAGTTTGCTCCCTGGTGGCTTATAGGCTAGGAAGCCTACTGGGAGCTGCTGGTTGGTTCAGGGGCAGCAGCAATCTACATTCCTTCCTGTATTCTTGAGCACCATGGTGCCTCTGCTTCTGTTCTGTTTTTCCTTTCCTGCTCTTTGGTGAATGAGTACTCTGAGATGGCAGCGCCCAGACAATGGGCAAGATTGAGAGGTCCATCAAAGTCTTGTAAGTCTCACTGACAACAGCCAAGGGTGGTGGTGAAGGACCATTGAGTGACTTGTTGACCCAGCCCAGAAACCAATTGACTTGCCAGCTAAGAGACATTCTTTTTTTCTATTTAGTCACTTAATATCAGAGAACATTTATGAAGGGATATTTATAGATATTGCAAGAACCAACATATAAACATTTAGCCCAATATCCCAGAAGCATAATTTCCCCATATACCTACTTATTCTCATGTAGGGGAAGAGGAGAAATTAAACTCAGAATTCAGCTTAGTTCCTACATAAGATTCTAAGAACAGCCCCTATATAGGATTAATCCCATCAAATTCACGTCCAAAGGTGGCACTGTTGTCTGATGCATCCTTCCTAGACCCTGGAGATCACTATTCAAGATGGTTTCTTGCTCCTTGGGACATGGATGCTGTACTGGCTACAAAATCTGGCCATATGCTGGAAAGACCCATCCCAGCTGCACAAGGGAATAAGTTTTCCATCAATGATGCCACTCCCTGAAGTACACTGGATGTGGACTTCTCCAAAAGAAAAAAGAAATTTCAGGGAACAGGAGTGGTGAAGTACCTCTCAGTCTAATGGGTTTGCCACACTTCTGCCTCACTGGCAAGATTCTTCATTTTGAGCCTACTCTCCCCAGAGATCTTACGTGCATGTGCATGCAAGGAAAGAGGGACAACCCTTGCTTTGGGAGGATTGTTTTTGCAACCTCTGCTCTTGTTCTTTATTCTAATTCTTAATTAATTATTTATAAAATAATTATTTATAAAATAATTGTTCTAATTGGTGAGGGCATCTAGGTGGCTCAGAGGATTGAGAGCCAGGCCAAGAAATGAGAAGCCCTGGCTTCAAATTTGGCCTCAGACATTTCCTAGCTGTGTGACTCTAGGCAAATCATTTAACCCTAATCCTTACTACTCCTTTGTCTTGGAACCAATACACAGTAGTGATTTTTTTTTTTATAATTTTTTTTTTATTTTAAACCCTTAACTTCTGTGTATTGACTTATAGGTAGAAGAGTGGTAAGGGTAGGCAATGGGGGTCAAGTGACTTGCCCAGGGTCACACAGCTAGGAAGTGTCTGAGGCCGGATTTGAACCTAGGACCTCCCGTCTCTAGGCCTGGCTCTCAATCCACTGAGCTACCCAGCTGCCCCCTTATAGTAGTGATTTTAAGACTGAAGGTAAGGATTAAAAAACAACCAACCAATCAACCAACCAAAACTAGTTGGTGCCAACTGGTTGACTGATATTGGGAGGAGTACATTGGATGGGGGCTTATGAGTAACAGAGTAGAAGCCACAACTCCTTAGGGTTACCCCTAGAATTCTGAGGGGGAAGAGTCACTTTTTGCGGATTCACCCTTCCAGTGAAAGTGGGGATTAGGAGACTGAGCCCAGAAGGAGTGCTACAAACAACTGGGGATCTCAGATGCACCCCAGCTTGTTACTGTCATTCCTAAACTATGGGATTCAGAATCGGACACCATCCACCATATGCATGTCGGGCCAGAGGAGTGTGAATAATACTTCTCCAGGTGTGCATACTATACAAGCCCAAATTCATGTTCACATTTTGGGTTGCTGTACCTCTGTGTTTATTCACATTGCCTTTGAGGCAAACTGTGATTCCAAGCCTTTCCTGGACCTGGTAAAAGACAGTAACAACAACAAAATAGATGGCCTGACCCTTATCCTCCCAGAGACTGTGACTTAGATACTAAGCAAGCTCTTAAAGAGATTGTGACCTTTCCCTTCCTCAGTGTTGTAAATCTGGTTTAGCTTGGCTATCTTATTTTAGCCCAGACTAGCTTGATCCCATGGTTTGGGCCCTAGGGCAAGGCACTGGAAGATTTTGATCAATCAATTTCTACAGTGGAGCTGCTCTATCACTGTATCATATCACTGTTGTCTCAGTCTTAAAAGAACTCTTCCTATTCTTTAATTTATTTTCACTGGGCAAACTTTAAAACCTTATTAATAGTAATCGACAAATATTTATTAAGCACTTATATGTTTTTGTATCTCCTATGTACCTTATAATAATAAAAATATTATTATATACTAATAATATATAATAATAAATAATAAAAACATGTAATAATAGCTAGCAGTTTCACTTTTCAGTTATTTTAGTTGTGTCCAACTTTTTGTGACCCCCTTTGGGGTTTTCTTGGCAAAGATACTTGAGTGGTTTGCCATTTTCTTCTCCAGCTCATTTTATAGATGAAGAAACTGAGGTAAACCAGGGTGAGTGACTTGCTCAGGGTTACGCAGCTAGTAAGTGTCTGAAGCCAAATTTGAATTCAAGAAGCTGAGTCTTCCTGACTCCAGGCCCTGTGCTCAACCATTGTACCACCTAGTTGCTCTAGCTAACAATTAGGTGGTTCTTTAAAGTTGCAAAGCTTTTATGTTATCTCATTTGATCTTTACAACTACCCCATGAGCAATTTTAAAAAATAACTTTCCATTTTACAATGAAAGAAAATGAGTCTGACAAAGGTTAAATGATTCACTGAGGGTCACACAACTAATAAGGATCTGAGGCAAGATTTGAACTGAAGTCCTCTTTACTCCAGGACTAGGGCTCTTCCCACTATGCCACTTTAAAAAAAACAAAACAACCTACTAGAAAACCTTTTGGTCAAATACTCTGTTCTTTGTGGTAGTTGTCTGATGTGGCTATGGATCTTAAGAGTTAGAAATAGGGGAATAAGCATTTATATAGTGCCTACTATGTGCTTTGTGAAGTGCTTTGACAAAGATCTCATTTGAGCTCATTGATTTAGATCTTGAAGGGACTTTTTAGGGCCACCTTTTAATTTTTGAGGCCAGAGGATGGAAATGACTCACCCAAGTTCATGCAATTACTATGAGTAGCATAGCTAGGATTCAAACATAGTTGTTTCAGATCTAAGGGCTCTTTCTGGCTTGGGTGGGAGTTCCTGACATGTTTGGGTTTCAAGAATCCTTGGAGTCGGTTCCTGGGTTTGTGAAAATGACCCAAAACAACACGTTTGTGCATGGTCTTCTGCCTCTAGGCTGCCTGAGTCTTCCCCAAAATAGCCCTAGGTGAACTTGCCCTCTGGTCATCCCAAGCCCAGGCCTTGAAAGCAACATCATAAAATGAAAAGTCAGGGGAGAGAGAGAAGAAGGATCAATATATTGCTAAATTCTTATTGAAATTCTAACGTCTCTACTGCTCCTTGCTGTTTATTGCTGCTTAACATTTGCTGAGTAAAAGTCATTGCCCTGGAGACGCAGGATTTATTGGCATCGTGAGATGGAAACGATGGAGCTCAAAGGTTCCTGCACAAAGAGAGCAAATGCAGAGCCTCAGGATGGGGCACAACAAAGATACAAGATTGTTCAAAAAAGTCTTCAATTTAAAGGGGCAGCAGGTGTCTCCCTCAGGGTGGGGGTCATATTCCAGGTCTGTACAGTGTATCCCACACATGAGGCCTGGGAGCTGCCTGAATGAGTCCCCCTTTTCTCCACCCCCAGAGAGGAGTGAGAGGTAGCACCTCCATGAAGCCTTCCCTGATTAGAATACCTTCAGCTGAAAAATATTCTATCTCCAGTTTTTCTTAGTGCACTCTGTCTGGATTTTTCCTTTACCCTTATTGTATTTTATATTATTACTGGATTTCTCCTTTGTTCTCACTACTTCTTACCTTGAAATATACTTCTTTGTGTATCCTCATTCTTCTCTGGGCTGCCCTCCGGACTTTCTCTATGACCCCCACAAACCTCTTCATCCTGGAAACTCATTCCAGTTCTGGAATTTACAATATGGAAGTACCATCCACCCCTGTAACCTCTCCCTCAGATTGGATCGATCCTCCCAGAATCTCCTTTTAAGGAGGAAGCAACTAATACATTTTTTGGGGGGTTCTTGTTGAATCATGGACCATAAGATAGTGGAATTTAAAGATAGGTGAGACTTTCCAGGTCATCTGATGATTTATAGATGAAGAAACTGAGACCCCACAAGATTGTGACGTGTACTTAATAGCATTAAGTTCACACAATTGATAACTGACAGAGGTGGAAGTCACTTAATCTCAATGGAGCTCAGGCTCATCATCTCTAAAATGAAGGAATTTTTGGACAAGATGATGTTTTTATGGACTCTTCCAGCCTGAAATCTATGGTTCTAAGCACCAGGAGGGCTTGGAGACAATCCCTGATTTCATTCTACTAAAGGAATCCAACACATTCACAGATAATTAATTTCAGAATATGTACAGAATAAATACAAAATAATTTCAGGTTGGGAAGGTAAGTGAACAACTATTAGAATCAAGGAAATCTTCTTGAAGAAGGTGGTCCTTGAACTGGTCCTTGAGGGGATCTGGGTTTCCAAGAGAAAAAAAGGTGAAGAGGGATATTATTCCAGGCAAAGGGACAGAGGTAAAAGATGGAATATCTTATATAGAGAACAGGAAGCAGTAGGTTATTTTGACTATAGCTTTAATTTTATTGTTTTTGTCATTTTTCAGTTGTGTATGACTTTGTGATCTCATTTGGGGTTTTTCTTGGCAGAGATAATGGAGTGGTTTGCCATTTCCTTCTCCAGCTTATTTGACTGATGAGGAAACCAAGGCAAACAGGGTTAAGTGACTTGCCCAGGGTCACCCAGCTAGCAAGTTTCTGAGACCAGATTTGAACTCACGAAGTTGAGTCTTTCTTACTTCAGGCTGGGCATTCTATCAACTGTACCCAACTTAGTTTTAGAGAGGAATTGATGTGCAATGGGTTTAGAGAAATAGACTGCAACCAGATTCTGAGGGGTTTCAAATACAAAACAAAGGAGTTTGCATTTGGAACTAATGGCAATCAGGGAACCATTGAAGCTTCTTGAAGAGAATGATAAGATCAGACCTGTGAATAAATGAATGAAAAAAAAGCATCTAGTAAGTGTTTACTATGTGACCGGCACTGTGATGAGTCTTAGGGATACAAATACAAAAGAAAGACAATCCTCGTTCTTAGGAAACTCATATTCTGAGTTTTGGAATATCAGTTTGACAGGTGTGTGGAGAATGAAGTAGAAAGGGAGAGGCTGAGTGCAAGAAGACTCATCAGGAGATTGTTGCAATAGCTAAAGAGAGAAATGATGGGAGTCTGCACTAGGGAGGTTGTGAATGTTTTCTGATTTTCTATACCAGGGCAGAAGTCATAGAAGTGGCTAGGAGAGGACCGATGTGAGACATAATGCCTAGCAAGTAGGTGGCATCTAGTGTAGTTGGCACTTGAGAGATGTTTACAGATTAAATGACTGATATTTGAGAGAACTGATAAGACTCAGTGATCAGCTATGGATTGGTGAAAGAAAAGGAAAAGTCAGAGAGCTGGACAAAGATGCAGGTCTCAGTGACTGGGATTGTGGGACATAGCATATGGGGCAACTAACCCCGAGAGAAGAATAGATTTAGAACCAGATGGCACCTTATATGGTTCATCTCATCTAATCTCCCTTTTTTATTATTATTTTATCATTTTTTTAAACCCTTAAATTCTGTGTATCAGCTCCTAGGTGGAAGAGTGGTGGGCAATGGGGGGTCAAGTGACTTGCCCAGAGTTACACACCTGGGAAGTGTCTGAGGTCAGATTTGAACCTAGGACCTCCTGTCTCTAGGCCTGACTCTCAATCCACTGAGCTACCCAGCTGCCCCTCTAATCTCTTTTTACACATGAGGAAACTGAGTTACAAAGAGGTTGAATGACTTGTTCAAGGCCATATAGGTAGCAGATAGCAAAGTCGAGATGTGAACCCAGCATTCTTCCCCTTGTATCACAGCTTCACTAGCCAATTCTCTAATATCCCCTAAATCTTTTCCTATTGATTTCCTTTTAACCCAGAGTTATTGGTGCATTTTAGCAGAAGGAAAAAAAAAAACACTTAATGGGCAGAAGAAAATGGGCCCTCACCACTATTCTGCCTGCAGTGTTTCTCTCCCTCTTTACCCTTTTGTTCCTTAACGTTGGCCTTGCTAAGATTCTGGCATAGCTGGCTAAGAGGACTTGTGGTCCTCGGAACAAACAAGCTAGGAAGCCACAGGCTATTTCTCAGTGACAGGTTCTTTCTCATCCCCAACAACAGAAAAAGGTCAAACCTGAGGCCACAATAACAGGGAACCCTTATTTGGAAAATGTCAAATAAAGGAGTGATTGCTCTTGGAAAAGGTGAGGGCTCAGGGATGAGCCAGAGAAACCCTTGAAAAATGTTTCTCCAGGGCTCAACTTAGATGGGAAGTTAAAAATGATGGATAATGGCAAATGTTTCAGAGAGCTGGCAATGTGCCCAGCCCTGTGCTAGTTTGCCCTGTGGGGGAAATAACAGAGGTCCAAGACACAGCCCCTGTCCTCCCAGAGCTCTTGGTCTGGATCAGGGAACAAGACATGGAGTCAAGAAAAGTCTTCGTAACAGGAGGCTATGTATGATCGAGTGCCAAGATAAGGATGTGTGGACAGTCAAATGCTCTCCAAGGCCAAAAGACTGAAGGGCTCCTTGAAGGCTACTGTGATGGGGAAGGCCAGGGGACTTTAGAAATACACAGGATTGGGATAGACAGTGCCAGGAAATGAGGGGAAGAATGTATTAGTAAGTGGGAGAAAGATGTATTGGGAAGTGAGGAAAAAATCAGGGAGACGTTAATGAAATGGTCACAAGAGCAGGAAGATGAGTTAAAGCTCTTGACTGGAAAACTCATGTAGTTGGGCATAAGTCTGAGCAGACAGAATGGGCCAGACTGTAAAGGGCTTCAAATATTAGATTGAGGACTTTTCCCTTTGACTGTAGACACTGGGGAATCACTGAAGGTCTTTGGATAGGCGAGGAGAGGCCAAGGGACAATTACTTAGGAAGCTAGTGCCGGGTGGATGGGAGGGAGAGAGGTTGGGGACAGGAAAATTGATTAGAAAGTCATTGTGTAGGGGGCAGCTAGTTGGCTTAGTGGATGAGAGCCAGACTTAGAGACAGGTTCGAATCTGGCTTCAGATACTTCCTAACTGTGTGACCCTGGGCAAGTCACTTAACTCCTTTGCTTAGCCCTTACCACTCTTCTGCTTTAGAACCAATACATGGCATTGGTTTTTTTCTGTTTTTTTTATTATCATGCAAAAGCCATTTCCATATTGGTCATTGTTATAAGAGCACACTCACACATAACCAAAACCCAAAATAAAACCAAAGATACACTCATGTGAGAGACGACGCTAGCAGTTCTTTCTCTGGAGGTGGAGAGCATTTCCTGTAATGAGTCAGGATTTTCCAGATTGGGGCATTGCATAGCATTGATTCTAAGAGGGAAAATGAGAGTTATTATTATTTTTCTTAAAGAAAGCCATTGTGTAGCTTAGGTGGTTAAGGCTTGAACTAGGGTTGTGCTGTGACAGTGGAGAGGAGGGGACAGGCATGAGAGACGTTTTAGAGGAAGGACTGATAAGACTTGGCAGCTGGAAGTGAGAAATTAGAAAAGAATATTTTGAGGTTTTTAACCTAGAAAGCTAGATGATACAGTGGATAGCATGCGGGCTTGAAGTTAGGAAGATCCAACTTCCTGAATTTAAATCTGACTTCAGACACTGACTAGCTACGTGATCCTCGGCAAGTCTCTTGAACCCTGTTTGCTTCAGTTTCTTCATTTGTAAAATGAACTGGAGAAGGAAATGGTTAATCACGCGAGTATCTCCGCCAAGAAAACTGCAAATGGGGATACCAAGAATTGGACAAGACTGAAAACAACTGAACACACACATGCTGGGAAGATAAGGTATGGATAGCTTTACAACTTTGTGCCATGGATAGTGAGTACATAGGTGGAGATGGATGGAGGAGGCATTTTTTTAAACCCTTACCTTCTATCTTAGAATCCATACTGTGTATTGGCTCTAAGGCAGAAGAGTGGTAAGGGTAGGCAATGGGGCTTAAGTGACTTGCCCAGGGTCACACGGCTGGGAAGTGTCTGAGGCCAGATTTGAACCTAGGACTTCCCGTCTCCAGGCCTGACTCTCAATCCACTGAGCTACCCAGCTGCCCTGGAGGAGGCATTTTGAAAGAAAAATCAACTGGGTGATCACTGTCTCAGTTAATAACAAATTGATTTCTTTGTGAGTTTCTCCTTAGCACCTCTTGAGACCTGGGCCATTCCAACCCTTTCCTTTCAAAAATTATAAAATCCTGGATCAGCAAGATTCTAAAGAATGTATTCATTAAGTAGAATACTGATAAATGCGTAACAAACAACTTGTTAAAAAAATCAGAAATTGGGGAGTGGATGAAAAAATTATATGTAGAACACATTTTAGAATTCAATCTACATTGTTAACATTTTCTCAAATTTTTAAAACTCTTACCTTTTGTCTTAGAATTGATTCTAAGTATTGGATCCAAGGCAAGAGGATAGTAAGGGCTAGATAATTGGGGTGAAGTGACTTGCCCAGGGTCACACAGGTAGGAAGCATCTGAGGTCTGATTTGAACCCAGGACTTGACATCTCCAGGTCTGGCTCTCCACTATGCCACCTAGCTTCCCCCTCTCCGTTATTTTTTTTAAAGTCTAGATCAGTGATTCCCAAAGTGGGTGCCACCGCCCCCTGGTGGGTGCTGCAGTGATCCAGTGATGGCCACAGGTGCATTTGGGGGCGGTGAATAACTGTAAGGGGGCAGTGATAGTATGTGACAGGGGGTGCTAAGTAATATTTTTTCTGGAAAGGGGGTGGTAGGCCAAAAAATTTTGGGAACCACTAGTCTAGATAGTCAACACAATGGTAAAGCAGGTCTCAATTGGTACCATTTACCTATTTCCCTGGAATAAATGTTTACATTGAAAATTTAACTAGGTAGCTGGTTGGAGCTGGCTCCAATCCCCCCAACCTCCCCTGCATTCAGGCCATCTCTTTTCAGTCTCTGACTGGAGAACAGTTTTGCTTTGGAAAATAATATCTTGAGAGAGTTTTTCATTTTTGTCCAACTTAAAGGACAATGACCCTTAGAAAGGCCTTTTGATGAAGAGGAATATGACCCACTGGAAGCAGCTGGGGGAGAACTGACAAAATGTAATTATCCAAGTTGTCTCTCAGTGGAAATGGCTGCTTCCACATAGAGTGATCTCCCTGTCACAAGGGGTCTTTGAGAAAACTGAGGATGACCCCCTTGTTGGAAGTATTGTAGAAAGAATTTCTGCATGAGATAGGGTTGGACTAGAGGGATTCTAAGATCCTTTCCATTTCTGAAAGTATGTGATTTTAGGGTTCTGTGATAGTGACTTCTGGAAATTTCTTTCAAACATTGTGATAATATAGATTCAATTAAAGTCACCATAACAAGCATTTATTAAGCACTTACTCTGTTCCAGGGGGCATCTGGTGGCACAAGGAATAGAGTGCCAGGCTTGGAATCAGGAAGACTCATCATTAAGAGGGTTAAATGACTTGTCCATAGTCACATAGCCAGGAAGTGTCTGAGGCTAGATTTGAACTTAGGTCTTTCTTACTCTGGTCTCAGAACTCTATACACTCTCTCCACCAGTTGCCTCCTTGGAAGGGTTTCAACTGCCAAGCTAGAGTACATTTAGACTCAGGTAACATGGAATCGCAGAAGATTCTTTAGCAGGTGAATGATGTGTCCAACCTGTGCTTTAGGAAGAGATTTCATCAGCTATGTGGAGGATGGGAAAAGGGAAAGATTGGAAATTCTGAAAGGGAATTCTTTATTCTCTTTGCCTATTTTGAGTTAATCTAAGAAACCGCTACTTAACGCCTACTATCACTTTGTTATCAAGTAAGAGAACTCACAAGTCACTTACATGGAGAGCCCTATCCTTTTAATCCAATCAAAACCCACTGGGCAGTGCTAGGCAATTTGGAAGCTGTGATTAGGGGGCAGCTGGGTAGCTCAGTGGATTGAGAGCCAGGCCTAGAGACGGGAGGTCCTAGGTTCAAATCCAGCCTCAGACACTTCCCAGCTGTGTGACCCTGGGCAAGTCACTTGACCCCCATTGCCCACCCTAACCACTCTTCTCCCTATGAGCCAATACACAGAAGTTAAGGGTTTAAAAAAAAGGAAGCTGTGATTGGCTCCCTAATGCTTGGCTCAACCCAGCAGGGCTTGTTAACCCTGACCAGAGGACCTGGTGTTCCACCCATGTGGCCTCCTCTAAGAGGGGAAGGTCTCTCCAGAATTAATCTCTCCAGAAGCCAGGAAAGGAAGGCCAGCTACTCACTACCCAAGAAGCAATCCAAGAGCCAAGGTTCCAAGTCAAAGCCAAGGTCCAAGTCCAAAATCACCTCCAAGGGGCAGGTCACCAGCGAAAGCTCCAAGCCCAAGTTTCAGAGACTCAAGCTGAAGAAGTTCAGGACTTTTTATAGTTCTTTCCTCTCCTTTTCCCTCTTCACAGGGGCTAATCACAGCTTCTTTTCCTGAAATTTTTTCTCAAAAAATTTTAAATCTTGGATTTTATGAAAATTATGCAAAGTTAAAAGCAAATGCCATGTCAGAACTGCCAGAAAGAGATGAGGAAGGTCTGATTTAGAGTGGAGGAGATGGAGAGAGAGATTCCATGGATTTAGAGCTGATAATACTTAATACCCCAATGGATATGTGAGGTAAAAGCAGAAGAAAGGGTCAAAGACGACTCTCAGCTTGTGGATCTGGGCAGCTGGAAGTTTCATATTGCCCTTGACAGAATAGGAATGTTTGGAGAAGGGGAAGAATGTAATAAGTTCTATTTTTGGACATGTTGAGTTTGAGATACTTAGTAGGCATAGCAATGGAGATGTCAGACAGGTAGTTGGTGAAGTAGGGTTGGAGTTCAGGATAGAGGTAAGGGCTGGAAATGTTGATCTGGGAAACTTCCTACTGAGGCCAGGATGGTCTCTTCATAGTATACCAGACATGATATGAGTAGAAGAAGAGAATAAATATTTATACTGTGCCCACTATGTACTAGGCAGTGTCCTAGGCTTTCCAAATGTTATCTCATCATACTTTGGTCCTGGTTACCTGATGGGTTAAATAGCTTGTTGAATTTTTTTCTTATTCTTCTTTTACCTTGCCTTTCTCTTTGTTATTATTGTTGTCCAGTTTTTTCAGTCATGTCTGACTCTTTGTGACCCTTGTGGACTATTGCATGCCAACACTGTTCTTGGGATTTTCTTGGTAAAGATGCTGGAAAGGTTTATCATTTTCATCTACAGTAGATTAAGGCAAACAGAAGTTAAGTCACACAGCTAGTCTCAGGCCAGATTTGAACTCAGATCTTCTTGACTCCAGACCCAGCATTCTATCCACTGAACCACCTAACTACTTCCTACCCTTTTCTTCATCTGTCCAACTGTCAGCCAAAATCTATTTGCCAAATAAATAAATTTTTAGAGATATACCTTTAGGAGAATCCTCATGGTACAGTGGGAAGCAAATCAGACTTGGAATTAAGAGACATGGGTTCTGGGGCACCTAGGTGGCTCAATGGATGGAGAGCCAGACCTGGAGATGGGAGGCCTTGGTCTCAAACTGGATCTCAGACACTTCTAGCTGTGTGACCCTGGGCAAGTCACTTCACCTCAGTCACCTAGCCCTTACCTCTCTTTTGCCATGGAAATGAAATATTTAAGGGTTTTAAAGAAAAGAGACTTGGGTTCAAATCTTGGCCCTTACAGTTATTAGTTGTTTGTCCATGGTCAAAAACAATTTTGCTGAGTCTTAGTTTCATCATCTGTTAAAATGAGGATAGTAAAAATTATTATAGTTTCATTACCTATCTCAAGTGGTTGATATGAAGAAAATTCTTTGTATGTCTTAAATTACTACACAAATGAATTAGAATGATTCCAGAGACTTTGAGCTAGCAGATCATCTTGTCTCATCCCCTTATTTTGAAGGTGAAGTTGCTGAAGCTCAGGGAGGTGACAATTTGTTCTGGGTCAAAAGACAGAAAGCATCAGTGGCAGGATCCTGCCTCCAAGTGGTGACCTCAGAATTGGTTATCTGCACTTCAGCAGCTGCCTTTTAGATGAGATTATTTCTGGTGTGAGGATGCCTGACCCAAGAGCTTTCCTTTCTGGAGACTTCAGAGTCCTTAGGCTGTAAAGTCTACTCTCTCAGAGATGTTTCATTATAGAAGCAGGGTTAGTTTTTCATTTGTGACTCTAAATATTAATTTATCTTTATATCAATGCCTTTTGTTTTTACAACAAATTGCTTTCAGAATCTGTTCTTCCTGTCACCCATGGAGTTTTCTTTTAAACCCTTAAAAAACCTTTTAAACCCTTACTTTCTGTCTTAGAATAGATACTAATTATCAGTTCCAAAGCAGAAAAATGATAAAGGAGTAGGAATTTGGGGTTAAGTGACTTGCCCAGTGTCACTCTCCATTCTCCAGATTTTGCACAGACTTGGCCCCATCCCCATAACTAGAAGACACTCCTCTTATCACTTCCACCCCTTAGAATCCTCAGCTTACTTTAATATTCAATTCAGGTACTCTGGGTAGCAACAGTGGATAGATCTCCAGGCCTGGAGCTGGGTTCCTAGCTATGTGACCTGGGAGTTACTTAACCCTGTTTTTCTTGCCATACTTTCTGACTTTGAATTGTTACTCAAAAAGAAGGTAAAGATTAAAAAAATATTCAATTCAAGTGCTGGTTCTCTTGGGAAGCCTTTTCTGATAACATGGTTGTTGTTGCTCTCCCCCTCCTGAAATAATCTCTCTTGTAAGAATCATAGCTATCATTTATAAATGCTATATTTATTATATACAAATGCTAGCATTTGTAAATCTCTTTAAGGTTTCCAATGTTCTTTAAAATTATTATCTCATTGGATCCTCACAATAACCCTGGGAGGAGGGGCTATTATTATCCCAATTTTGCATATGAGGAAACTGAGGCAGACAGAAGTTAGGTGACTTACCCAGAGTCCTCCAACTAGTAAGTGTCTAAGGCTAGGTTTGAACTCATGACTTCCTGATTCTCACTCTAACAGATTATCCATCATTCTGGAACACTTGTCTACCTCTTGTAACAGACTGAAAAAGAGAAAGAAAGAGAAAAAAAAAGATGGATTAGTGCATGGACTGTCTAACAGTATGTATGAAATTCCTCTTTCATAATACTTCACCTTAGCAAGGAAGGGAAGGAGGTGAATTTTTTCAACTCTTCGTTAAGTCCTCAAATGGCCAATTACATTTGCACAATCTTCTGGTTTTATTTTATTGTTCTTTCCATTTAGATTCTTTTGGTCATTGTGTATATTGTTTTCTTGGTTGTGCTTCCCTCATTCTTTTTCCCAGGGTCCCAGGATTTATGGCTTGTGAGTCCTTAGATCCCAGTGACCCAAGATCTAATTCAAATTTTATATAAATTGCTTGGTCCCAGGACCTGGATTTGAATCCTAATGCAGCTATTGTAGAACTGTATGACCACGTACCACTCTTTATCTTCAAAAAAGGTATCGGCTCAAGCTAATCTCTAATGTGCCTTTCAGCTCAAAATCTCTGGGATAATTAGAACTCAGTTCTAGAGTACTCTCAACGTACACACCTGTCTTCTTAGGTGTCTCTGAATTATCCATGTTTGTCATTTGGCCCTAATGATCTGTGAACTAAATTTTTTTCTGTTGGGATATTTCTTCCTTGTTGAATTCCTTGAGAAGAATGTCTTAAACAGAAATGTAAAGTGAATTCTTTGCTGTGCTATCTTGGGCAAGCCACTTCCCTATTCTAGGACTCAATTTCCCTCTTTGTAAGTGACCACATTGGATTAGGTCTTTGAAGTTCTTTCCAGCTCCAACATTCTCTGATTTTTTTTAAGTTTTTTTTTTTCATGAGAAAATATGTGAAGCTATACACGTACGATATCTGACAAATCTCTTAACATATTTCATTGACACTTCTAAAGATTTCACACTTGACCCAACAGCAACCACTGAACTCTAGCTTTGTTTTTATTCAACTTTTTAGAAAGTTGAGAGGATGGAGGAATATGGAATGAGAAGAGAGATCTCTATGAATGGATCACTTGTGTTTGCATCAAGGGAAAAGAAGCTTCTCTTCTCCAGTTACCAATTAGTAAATTAATGCCACTGGCCTTTTCAGATGAGTTTCTTATGAAATGTTGATCATCTCACAATCTCATGGCATGGAATTCTAATTTGTGTGAACGGGCAACCTGATCATCTACACCACTGTTACCATGTCAAAGTTCAGTACTATATACAGAGTTTATTAGATGTTATTGTATTTTTTGCTTTGAATTATTCATCGACTACCTGTAATTTCTCTAAGAATAATCTAATAGAGCACTGCAGCAATAACATCTTCCTCATACCCTGCACCGGCCTGGGGGATATTGATGATGCTCTCACAAAAAGATTAGCCTGTTACATTCATCATAGAAAAGTGGAGAAAGATTATAGTTCATCATCTCTGTTTTCAAACAAGCCTGTTTATGGCTGTGGGAGCTGAAAGACAATGGCAACCTAGTGGTATTATAATTAGATGACCATTAAATTCATAGGTTCATGGGATTTTATAGTTGAAAAGGACCTCAGAGACTATAGTAGAACCTCTTTATTTCAGGGGAGAAAACTGAGGTCCAAAGACAAGAGGTGACTTGTCTAAGGTCAAAGAATAAATTGTAAATTCAAGATGAAATCCTGTACTTCTTTTTCTCCCTCCCTCCCTCCCTCCCTCTCCTTCCCT
>NC_058131.1:391478995-391495798 GCF_016433145.1 Gracilinanus agilis | reverse complement strand
TTTCTCCCTCCCTCCCTCCTTTCCTTCCTTCCTTCCTTCCTTCCTTCCTTCCTTCCTTCCTTCTTCCCTTCCTGCCTTCTTTTCTCCCTCCCTTCCTTCTTTTCTCCCTCCTTTCCTTTCTTCTTTTCTCTCTTCCTCTTTCATTTCCTCCTTTCTTCCTCTTTCCCTCTTCTCTTCCTCCCCCACCCTTCTGAGAACCTTTATTGTAATAAAGATACAAAGGTAAGCAAAACAAATTAGCATATACTGGCCACACCTGACAACATATATCTCCTTCTGAACTTGTTCTTCCAAGAAACAGGAGATGTGATTACCTGTTATCCCTCCAAATTTGCCATTGGTCCTTGTTCTGAACTGATCCAAATTCTAAAGTTTTTCACTATTGTTTTCCTATACATTATGATGATGATGATGATGATGATGATGATGGTGATGATGATGTAATCATTCTGGTATGCTACTTTTGTCTCCACCAGTTCATACGAAGTCCATAAAACTTTCTGAATCCTTCCTTTTTGTCATTTCTTAGGATGTGATACTATTCCATTCATTATACCACACATTTTCGGTCATACTTCAATCAACAGGCTTAAGTTTTTTTTAATACATAATTCACCTTGAAGTCATTTTGATAATGAAATGCTAGATTTGTCCCATAAAACTCTGATTTGCTATAGAATAGGAGCTGAAGGGAAGTTTTTCAATAAATCCGTTTTAAAAATGTTCGTATTCATGTGTGCAGGGATTGATGCTAAGTCATGAAGATGATATTAAAAAACCCAAATGGATCCTTGATATTTTGGAAATCCTTTTCCACAATGCTGACCATAACCCATCTATTCATACCCGTCCTATGTAATTCTTATTCATGTTTCCCTGTAAGTTTTCCACAGAGGATTTCCCAATTTGTTGGAGTCATTGCTTAATTTTTTTCCCTGACATCATGAGGGTGGAGCACTATAGCTATCTGCTGGTCATTCTTCACCTTTTTCCACATGACTGCCTATTGTTTCTTTGATGACATTTTATAATCCTTTCTGTTCTTTGAAGTTCCTCATTGCTTATAAGTTTCAACCTATTCACACCTGTTGTGTGTTAATCCAACATCCTCTGTGTATATTTTAATTTCTTTGGATCCTGTTGTTTTCCATAGCTTGGTGTTGAATAGCTACACCAATAGAAAGTTGGTATTAAAAAGATAAACCTTTGTTTCCATGGGAACCTAGAGGTCATTAGAGGAACTGTAATTTTGCATAGGAATCTAGGTCCAATTCACTGTTCATCTGTAATTATCTGTCCAAGTTGTACATATATAATTATGGACAAGCATCCAAATGCATATCACAGTCTAGGAATTAGACATTCTTCATCCACTTGGTCTTTTCTGCTGGATTATCAGGCCGAAATTCTTTGTTTCAGGGTTTGATGCAACCATGACAATGTCATCTACAGAGAGGAGCATCTTAGGGTTCACTCCATCCACCTAGAATGCCTCTTTAACTTGGGCTTTGTACCATATATCTTCCATTAGTATCTTTTGATGAATGACATCTCCTTGTCATATATATATATTGAACTCTTTACCTTCCATCTTGGAGTCAACACTGTGTATTGGCTCCAAGGCAGAAGAGTGGTAAGGGTGGGCAATGGGGGTCAAATGACTTGCCCAGGGTCATACAGCTGGGAAGTGGCTGAGGCCAGATTTGAACCTAGGACCTCCTGTCTCTAGGCCTGGCTCTCAATCCACTGAGCTACCCAGCTGCCCCCTTGTCATATATATTTTCTAGTGTTTATGAGTAGAGGGATTTTGAATTAGTTTATTTCTGGTATTATGTCTTTCAAGGAATCATGAATGGTTTGAATGTACAGATAGGAAGCACCTTGTTGGAGAAGAGTCTTTAAGGCTCCACTGAATTAGGCTGTACTGATTTTTCTTAATCAACAAATACTAAACATAATTTAATCTTTTATCCTTTCAATCTTTCAATACCTTGTGAAGTGGTAAAGATGTGGGCCATTGTTGAATATTTCTTTTAAAAGCCTACTCATCTCATTCCTCAATAATACCACCATCAAAGATACCCTCCATTCATGTAAAGAGAGCTTGATTAAAGATATTTTATAGATGGGAGAGTGGAAACGCAACTCCACGTTTTTTTGGTATTAATAAAGTCTGAGATTTCCCCCCAAGACTAGTATTTTCGCCACCTTCTGATACCTTGCGTATAGATCCATTAACACCATTACAATTGTGTCTCCTGCATCATGGATCTCTTCTACATATATTTTCTTGTCATTTTTGTCTTTAATACCATTTCTACATTTCTTTTAAGAATATTGGGATTGTGGTGGGAGAGTCTAATTGTGAGGGTTCCACTGTCCTTGAGGAAACAAATGAGATAAGATATTCCCACAAATTATAAGTGTGAAGGAGATGCCATGTACCCAATGTGGTCTGAGAGATGTGAAGATCAGAGATTATTTTCATCAGGGTGCGAGAGGTTGGCATCATCCAAGAAAGCTGAGGGGAAGAGGTGTCCTTGTTTGGAGATTTGAAGAAATAGGATTTAAATGGGCTGAGTTGGCATTTGGGGAAGGAGGGTAGAGAGAACCATTCCAAATGGTGGGACCAAAAGCACAAAGATGGGAGAGGTGTGATAGGATGAGGAAGTGAGAAGTGCACCTTCATTTTAGTAGAGGGTATAGAAGGAAGAGAAAGCCTGGAAAAGTTATCTCAGGTCCAGATTGTAGAAAATGCTTAGATCTGGAGTATGGCCTCTATTCTCAGTATTTGTGATAGGGAACCACTGATGATTTTTAAGAAGAGTGACATAATTAGAAGAAACTATTAGGAGGATACAGAGAGTGTGATCAGAATGTATTAGAGAATGTATTAGAACTTGGTGGCAGAGGATGATTGATTAGGAGAATAATATAGGTTTAATAAAGAAGTATATGTATTGAGAGTGTGGTCCAGCTGTTGTTGCTTCCCTGATAGCTATGTGGATTATAGGTCCAGGAGTAGTAATATTGTGTTAATTAATATAGGGCCAGAGATAGGGATTGTGATTTCATTAGTAAAAACTTCTAGGTGAAGAAACTCCCTTCATCAGTGCAAGTTAGTATCTTCTCTTCAACTCATAGTTTTAGAGAGTTGTCTGCAACTTTGAGAGGTTAAATGACTTGCCTAGGGTTACACAGACTTATGGGTGAGAGGTAAGACTTGAACTCAGGTCTTCCTGCCTTTGAGGCTAGCTCTCTGTCCCCTACACCACAAATGTTTCTCACTGAGCTACTAGGAACCCAAGAAATATTTATGGATATCAAATGGAAAAGGGGAAAAGGGAGGCCATGATCTGGGTGTATAGTAACTAGAAGGGGACTCCTAGTGAGAATGTGGCTATTCCTACACAGGGCAGTGTCCTCAGGCGCTACGGTGAGTTAAACATCCAAGAAAGTCATAATCTCCTCTCCAGATAAGAGTCTCAATGTTGGAAGGAACCTCTAGGAGAAATATGGGAAAGATGTTTATTTTTGGATGGGATGAGAAATTATGCTGGAATAGCCTACTTAATTTTTTTTCTTTGAAAACTCTTACCTTCTATCTTAGTATTAATGCTAAGACAGAAGAGTGGCAAGAACTAGGCAATCAAGGTTAAGTGACTTGCTCAGGGTTACAAAACTAGGAAGTATCTGAGGCTAAATTTGAACCCAGGTCCTCCCAACTCCAGGACTGGCACTCTATTTACTGTGCCACATAGCTGCCTCTCACTTATTTTAAAAAATAAGTTTATTCCTTTGTAACTAACTAGTAGTAAAAAGAAAAACAACTCAATTTTCAGAAAATGTTAAGAGCACTATGTGTTGGAGGGGTGAAACTGTGGCCTGGAAGAAAGAACCCTTGTTCAGGAAGGATATCAAATAGAAAGGGGGAACAGGGAGGCCATGCTTTGGGTTTACAAAAAGGAAGTGATAGAAGGGTTTCTTTCAGGGATCCAAGAACTGGGCCTGGAGTCAAGAAGACTTCAAATCTGGCCTCAGATGTTTACTAGTTGAGAGGCCCTGAGCAAGTCATTAAACTTTTCTGTCTCAGTTTCCTCATCTATAGAGTGGGGATAATAATAGCTTTTGCCTCCCAGGGTAGTTGTGAGGATCAAATGAGATTATAATTGTAAAACTCTTAGCAGAATGCCTGGCATATAATAAATAATTTTCTAGGTATTAGCCATTATTAGCTATCTCTCCAGGAGGGTCTGAGTCAGATAGAGAAGGGACCCAGAGATACTTCCCAAGGGTTCTTAAACTGTGGTCCGTGGATCCCTTCTGTAGAAAGATTTCAGGGGTTCCGTGAATTTGGTTTTAAAGAATATTTTGATAATTGTATTTCAGTATAATTGATTTCTTTTGTAATCTTACAGATTTTATTTTCTGCACTGAAGAGCATTAGTCCAACAAAAGGTTCGCCAGGCTGCCCAAGGGATCCAGTACATCTCTGTTGTCTATATATATACATATATGCATACCTATGTTGATATATAAACATATAAAATATGCATCTATCTCTTTATCCACCCTAGGAGCCTCTGTACCTTAGAATAAGGGCAAGGGTGAGGGCAATTTTAATTCAAAAGACATTTAAAACATTGTACCTGTAAAACATTGTTTTCCCACCCAAGCACAAGACCCTACTCTCTGTGAGCACTTCAACCATTGGAAAGAGTTTCACACTCCCAGGATCTGCAGTCTTGAGGGCATTACAAGAGAAGAGAGGAGAAAAAAAAGATGTAAGATAATCAGTGACAGTAACTCAGGCAGATAATCAGTGTGGGAGCTACCAGCTTTATAAAACCCATTACCCTACCTCCTGGTACCTCAGCAGGCACTACCCATCTCTTGTTTCCTTGATTTGATTGGAAAACATAACAAAGGAAAGTCTCTATCCATTTTGATTTTATTGGAAGATATTAACCCAGCACAGGGCAGGATTGAATGGAAACATTTCTTCCAGTGGGGAGAAGGAGGGAAGAAAGAAGCTAGTAAGAAAGCCGAGAGAGAAAAATCGAAGGGAGCAGGGGATTTCTATTTATATGAACCGAAGAAGAACAGATCGTAAGCTTTCTCCTGGGAACAATCTGAGATGGTACATTTGTGATTAGTTTAAAAATTCTCTCCTAGACAGACTCAAGTGAGGTGTGGACACATGAAGCAATCTTTTTCCTTCCCCCTTTCCTTAAAAATAAAAACAACTCGCCTCATTATTATTAGAAAAAGGCAGCAAATTGGAGAGAGTATGTGGAAATTTACAAGTTCCCCAGAATCAAATACAACTCCATTTCATCGTGTTTCTTCCTCTTGGTTTGGGGACTCGCTCTTGAATTTCTTTTGCTTAACTTGGGAATTCATGTTTATCTCACCCAGCTCAGGGAATAGTGCTGATGATAATGGAAAGACCTGGCATGAAATGTAAATGATGATGCAGTAAAACACTGGGCTTAGATGGTGAAGTAAACGGTACTTAGCTAGAATGGTTCTTGCCTTTATTCTTCTTTAAGGCATTAGATAGGTCTCAGTAGTTGTTGCTGTTTTTTAAAGGTTGGGATTTTGTACCTCAATTAACCTTGCCGATTCTGCTCTAAATTGGGGTGCTGGCTGGCAGACCTGGCATCTAGAAGAGGTAGGCTGACTTGCAGGTGGTGTGTGAGAGCCACAAGGGGCTCTCACTGTGGGCGGGACTCTCGAGAATGAGGGTGTCTTTCCTGGATCACCCTTGCTTAATGGGCCAGGGATATTTCTTTCTTTTCTCAGCAGTTTGTCCTGGTTGTTTGTGTGTTCTGACCCTCTAAGAAGGCAAGGAAGGTAAAGAGAGATGAGGACAGGAAGCTCTTAAGGAATTCTGCTCAAGAAAAGTTTACCATTATTACTAGTAATAATAACAAATAATAACTAGCATTGATCTAGATCTCTAAGGTTTGCAAAGCACTTTACAAATATTATCTCAAATGTTACAGCTATTGTTATTTTCATTTTACAGATGAGGAAACTGAGGCAGAGGGGAGGGAGATACCAGACATTTGTTGATGTGCAGCATTTTGGGGATAAAAGCAAACCTAGGAAGGGCAATTACTGCTCATTTGACCTGGTGAGACTCTTACTATTCTCATACTACTACTTTATGGATCCAAGATGAGCCTCTGTGGGACACAGGGAGAAACTGAGTGAGATGATCTGACCAAATTGCTATTGGGTTTGAGTTCTCATGTATCTTTGAGTCTTGGATCCTTTGATTCTTAGTAAACTATCACTGCATTTTTGAAATCAAAGAGTGCTCATTCTAAATTGAATCCAGAATGTGAGGTCCCTCAGGGCGAATTCAACAATTGTTAGAGGTGGGCCATTTGGGTTTAAATCCCACCTTACTTGATTATCACTTGTATGACCTTGGACAAATTGCTTCATCTCTGGGGTCTCATTTTTCTGCTTTTCAAAATGCAAAGATTGGTCTGGATAACCGGCAAAGACCCTTCTAGATCTAAATCCTAAGACTAACTGCCCTACATCCCTGCCCCAGATGCTTGCCCCTTCACTTCCCAAGACACTTTCCCCCCTGCTCAAATACTCTGCTCTATCCTAGGTTATTTACTCTGACCCTCCTCCCCTTCCTCAGCATCTTCCTGTCTTTCTCTGCCCAACCATACTTGCCTTTTCTCTTGTTCACAATTTCTCCTGAGGTACAAGGACTAACCTAGAATGGCAGAAACAGAGATCAGCTACTCTACCATCCCTTTGTATTCAAGAATTTCCTAATAGCATCTTAGGTGACTGTCCAGTTCTTAATTAAACACTTCTGGTGACAGGGATAGGTTAGGGAGGGGGTCACTATAAGTCAGTCTGTTCCATTGTTAGATAGCTCCAATATTTAGGCTACTAATTCTTTTATTGACCTAAAAACTGGCTTCTTTTCTTTATCCTCTTTCTTTCCCCCTTTCCCGCCCCATCTTACTTTTTTTCCTCTGGATAGTGTAACGTGGACTGAAATTTGCAAAGGGGAGCAGCAATTGGAGTTGGAAAGGACCCTGAAACAGCCCAGCAGAATGTTGCTCCTTCAGAATTCCATTTGGGAGGGGCCAGCAGCAAGAGGAGTTTGGAGGAGGCTTCTCAACTGTCACTTCTCTCCTGACAGGACTGGGACCCTGGAGGGTTGGTTCTTTGGTTGGGAGGTTTTGATTTTGGGGTGGATCCTGAGTGAATTGGGTTCCTCTGTACTTTGATTAGTGATTATTGGGAGATCCCAACTACTAACATCAATTCTCTACTGTCTTCATTTACCAACAATGAAGACCTTGAACAGCAATTCTCCAATTTGGCTGGAGAGCTCGAACTCCTGGGGAGTGGGCTTGAATGAGGGGGAGGGTCCCTTCCCTGATCCTGCTTGAATCCATTTATCCTGTTACTTCCCTTTTATATTAGTTTAGAAATATTAGAAATAATAGTTTAGAAATATTAGAAATTAGAAAAATTTTATATTAGTTTAGAAATATTGTAGGGGGAAGAGAGAGTTAGCTACTGTGACCAAGTCACTGAAGAAGTCCAGAGCTGCTTTCTTGGGGAGAAGACATAGCTGATAGTGAAGTTCATCCTTTCCCTCCTTCCTTGATTCCCCTATACCTTTTCCCCCTGAACCCTGAATTTAATTTATCATTTAATAACCCCCCGATAGTTTGATATTTAGAGTCTGGAGCAGTTACATTGTGGGGGGGCAGGGAGGTGACTGATCTTGGGGCTGAGGGGCAGACCATTACCTGACTCCATCTTGATGGGCAAAAGCTAATTGAACTTAGGAGTGGGGGAGGCTTGTCTCAACAGGGCTGGCTCTGAAGGTGGGATCCAACCCATTTAGGGTCACAACTGAACCCCAACACCCTCCTTCAACATCCTCACTATAGCTTTGCCAGTTTGGGAACCTCTTTAAATTTATTCCCTCATAGGTCTTCCCTGAGGTGGGGGTGAGTGATTAGCTGATCTGGCCCATTGAAAGTTAACAAGGGGGGAGTCTAGATACACCCCTCTACCATCAATACTCAACATTCATACAGTAGAAAAAATATAACAACTTTTCTATATGACAACCAGATCTGACAACAGTGATGATACCATTCCCAAATCTCTTCAAAGGTTTGACATTCTCAGGTCCTTCAAATTAGTCTTTATATGGTGTGCTTTTCAGGGCCTTCATCAATTATCTCTTCCTCCTGCCCAGATGAATTTACATTTACCCAATTTTAAATTTGTATGAAACAGCACCAAGTGGATTTCTTTCTAGGAAACAAGAAGAGGAAAGCATCAATTTCTACAATGAAAGCAACAGCATTTAAGTTGTAATGGATTGTAGTTTTCCTATAGAAGTTATTTGAACTGATGTTTTAGTGCTCTGAGCAGAGGACTAGTAGCTGTGTTCTTCCCAGGGAACACCTGGACCACAGTTGATGTCTTAAGTACAGGGGGAGGGTAGAATCGGGTCCAAGAAATTACTGTATAAAACATAAAAATACTCTTTAGTTGGTCTTTTTGGTTCAGTATATCAGCAGACCAGTGGGTTCTAGGAGTCTCACAATACTTCCAGGCTAGAATTTTAACATCTCCTCTCTTGTTCTTTATAACTGCATGAGAGACACCATGGGGATGTAACTTGGAGCAGCCATTTCCTGAGGGCATTCAATGTTCATTGGAGTGAGGCAGTCCTTGCCTTATGTCTACTTTCTTTCCAGCAAGGCAGTAAAAAGCCAGGAGAAGGAATTCTCTGTTAATCCAAAAATGGGATTAAAGAAAAAACCCCAGCAGTATTTGGATCTGTAGCCTTAATTCTCTAGTTTTAAGTTAAAATACCTAGGTGTTCTC
This sequence comes from Gracilinanus agilis, assembly GCF_016433145.1. NCBI lineage: Eukaryota > Metazoa > Chordata > Mammalia > Didelphimorphia > Didelphidae > Gracilinanus > Gracilinanus agilis. The sequence goes on along the minus strand of NC_058131.1, from coordinate 391,486,903 downwards.
CGAAGGTCTTTCACTCCTAAATCCTGAAGAGTTTGAAGGCAAGATGGCTTGGAGCCAAGGACTGTAGGGAACCAAAATCATCTCTAAATGGTTCCAAAGCTAATGAGCCAAATTAGTCCTTCCAGGGGCTCCTGAAGTCCAATAGATGGTATTTGAAGATGGAAAGAGATGACAATGCTGGAAACCAAGGCCATTCATAGCATTGGTGCTACCACATCTAACTTGGTCTGGGTGCTGCAGGTATAGTCACAGTCACAATGAGAAGTCATGAGTGATCATGTCAAGCTCAAAAAAAAAGGAACTCTAGGGCTGAAAAAAGCACTTTAATGTCAGGAAGACATGGCCTAGACCTATTCCTACTGCTGTCTATGTAGACATGCTGGATTATTAGAGTTTGAGCTCCTTAAAGGCAAGGACTATGTGCTATCCAATTAAATTAACCAACTTTTTATTAGGTTTATTATGCACAAGGCCCTCTTCTTGGAGCTGGAGTTTCAAAAGTGAAAACAGTGCAGTACTCTGTCCTTGAGGAACTAAAAATCTGGTGGGGAGCATGATAATACATAAGCAAATCTATCCCAGTACCTGGAATGCTCTCCTTCCTGATCTTTTCCTCTTAGAATCACTGGCTTCTGATACATGCTTGTGCCATCTCCTTTCTTTCCTCCCTCAATTTTTTTGTGTTTACTTTGCATAAATATCATGGGTGGATAGCCTATGAGGGATACAAAGCATGCAGAGATATTCCCTGTCTAGTTTTAATACAGCCACTTGAAAACTTTGAGGAGCTGGTTTCTGGCTATGAGTGACTCAGGGGTTGTACTGTGTGACAACAAAATCTTCTGATTGAAAAAAAATCTAATTGTTCATGCACCTGGGAGAACCCAGTGTGCATTCAAAAGGGGCGATAGGTCTCTCTCTCTTTTTGCCCTAGCAACTACAAGGAAATAGGACTACTTTGAACTGGTCTCAGTCCTTTGGAAGCAAGGGAGGAGGGTGGCTGCCTTCTCAGCCAGTCAGTAATGACTGTGAACACATGGCCACTTCTATAGCTATGTGCTGATTCTTTTTTTGTCTTTATGCTTATTTTTTCTTTATTCAAAAATATTTTATTTTCCCAATTACATGTAATCACAGTTTTCAACATATTTTCCAAAATTATAAGATCCAAATAGTTTCCCTCCCTCCCTTCCCTCCCTCCTCTCAGAGATGATAAGCAATTGGATCTGGGTTATACATGTATTATCATGGAAAACATACTTCTATATTGGTCATTGTTGTAAAAGAATACTTATATATGTCTAAAACCCTAAAATAAAACCATAAATAAATCTAATGTGACAGTATGCTTTGATCTGCCCAACAGTTCTTTCTCTGGAGATGGATAACATTCTTTGTCATAAGTTCTTCAGAATTGTCCTGTATTGTTGTATTGCTGAGAGTAGTTAAGTCTTTCACTGTTAATCCTTGAACAATATTGCTGTTACTGTGTACAGTGTTCTTCTGCTTCTGCTTATTTTGCTCTGCATCAATTCATGTAGATCTTTCCAGCTTTTTCTGAAGTCATCCTGCTCATTGTTTCTTATGGCATGATAATATTCCATCACCTGGAATACTATTGTGCTAAAAGGAATAATGAACTGGAGGAATTCCATGTGAACTGGGACTGCCTCCAGGAATGGATGCAGAATGAAAGGAGCAGAACCAGGAAAACCTTATACATAGAGATGGATACACCGTGGCACAATCGAATGTAATGGACTTCTCTACTATCAGTAATGCAATGACCCAGGACAATTCTGAGGGACTTATGAGAAAGAATGCTATCCACATCCAGAGAAAGAACTGTGGGAGTAGAAACACAGAAGAAAAACAACTGCTTGAACACATGGTTCGATGAGGATATGATTGGGGATGTAGACTCTAAACCATCAGCCTAGTGCAAATATCAATAACATGGAATTAGGTCTTAATCAATGACATATGTAAAACCCAGTGGAATTACTTATTGGCTATAAGAGGGGGGTGGGAGGAGGGGAGGGAAAGAACATGAATCATGTAAACATGGAAAATTTCTCTTAATCAATTAAATAAAATTTAAAAGTAAAAAAATAGTATTCCATCACCAATATATACCATAATTTGTTTAGCGATTCCCCACTTGATGGACAACCCCATAATTTCCAATTCTTTGCTACTCCAAAATGAGCTGCTATAAATATTTTTTACAAGTAAGTCCTTTCCTCCTTTTTATTAACTCTTTAGTATACATATCTACAAGTGATATTACAGGATCAAAGTGTATGCACCATTTTTTTAGACCTTTGGATATAGGTCCAAATTGCCCTCCAGAATGGTTGGATTGGTTCACAACTCCATTAATAATGCATTAATGTCCAGATTTTGCCCTTGGCTCAGCAACCTATTTGATCCATCCCAGGAGCAGGTTGATCTTCCTAGAGGAGACACAGGTTCCCTATTAGAAGGGAGCCCTTTGGGAGGCCAGTCCAAATTGTCCATCACTAATGCCATACCCATCAGAGAACTTCATGTGGATAGAATGAAGGGGAAAAAAAGGTTTTCCAGGGACAGGCACCAGGGGGTGCTCTTTGCTAGACATATTATATATCTTTATGCCTCCCTTCCATTGTTCTTTATGTTGGAGCCCACCCTCCCAAGGGGCCTTGTGTATACAAAAGGAAAATGCCCCCAGTTATTTGAGAAGAAGTTTTTGTACTGTTTTTTTGCTAGACCTTCTTAATAAATCCATTTTGTAAAAACTATTGATGTCAACTGGTTGATCATTACTGGGGAGCACACAGTGGGATACTTGAATCCCTGCCCCTTCAGGGTTACTAAGAGAACTCTCAGAAGAGAAGATGGCTTTCCTCTAGAGATCCAACATGCCAGTGGGGGAGTGAATTGGGGTCATAGCCCCAGAAGGAGTACAGGTATCCCTTCCACATCAAGACTTTTCCCATTGTAGCTTTGGTATATCATGGGTTGGCATAAGAAATTTAATAGGAATTTTTGGGAGTTTTGTGGAAGTCTCAGACTTCATGTGAAGGCCAGCAGACAACACAGAAAAAGTTTAAAAACTCAGAATTGCATGTAATATATATATATATACACATATATATACACTATTGTGTAATATCATGTTTTATCTTTTAATACCATAAATATACACAATTTCTTTTTAAAACTTAAAAAAGTAAAAAGTTAAAGTTTGTGAAAAGAATCAAAGCCACCAAATGACACACAATGGCTAGAAATGTAGAGCTATCTTAACCTTGACCTATGCATAACTATGACCACATAATTAACCCACATTTTACAATAAGTTACCATAAATACCTCATAAGAGAAAAAGAAAAAATTCAGACATTTTCTCTGGTATAAAGGGAGGGCCGAAAATTTTTCTGTGGATTTTCCAGATTGCAGAGGCACTGTGGCCCTAACCCCTGTGATTTAGAAAGGATACCCATGCTACATATGTATTTTGTATTTACTTATCTGTGAACATGATATTTTCCCCCAGGAGGATACCATATTTGTTCTAGGAATGAGGAATAATCTGGTCAAAAGTGAGGCAGGAGGACAGGATAAGACTGAGGAACAGCTAGTAGTCCAGTTGGTCTGGAATGTAGAATGCTTGAAGGCATATAGGGTGACACAAGACTAGAATCATAGATAGGAATACCAAGTTAAAGAGTTTATATTTTATCTAGTGGATAATAAGACTCTGTAGCACCAGATTCTGAGTGCAGTTGTGGCTCTAAAATAGTTTGAAGAACAATTGAATGGATAATCCATGGCACAGATATGAGGCCATCAATCCACTAGTGACCTCCCCATTCCTGTATGGTCTGTGACTTCTGTCATTTAAAAGCACTACCATCTCTCAGTTCAATGAACTCACAATTTTTGTGGACTGACTACCCAGTATGTGAATTACCCAGATCTTTCTTTTTCCTTGGTCTCTAACAGAGCAATGGTTATAGAGTCAGAAGTATTAAGTTCAAATCCTGTCTCTTCCATAAGGTAATTTGTTTGACCTTGGGCAAGTCATTTAACATTGTAGGTCATTCGTTTCCTCATTGGTAAAATGAGGCGGTTGAATTAGATGTCTTCTAAGGTCCTTTCTAGTACTAAATCTATAATCCTTGGGTTTGCTTTCTCCTAAAATTTTTAGGCATTCTCTAGCTGAGAGCATTTCTAGGCCTCCTGGGACACAAAGGAAAGGATGGAAAAGCTGTAGTGCTTAGGGAAAAAAAAGACTACAGGCTAAAGTGGGGTTGGGAGAATTTCTGGAGATTTTGATTGACAAAGTATCCCTAATTAGTAGTGGCCTCATACAAGACTGTTGGACCAGCTGATGAATGGGATACTTTGGAAGGCAACAGCCAAATTCTACTCCGTCCTGAATATCTATAGGATGGATCCTCTCAATCATTTGGAAGAGAAACTTTCCTCACCCCCAAATTCTGAGGTAGATAAAGCAAGACTTATCCCCATTTTAAAGATGAATTTACTGAGGCTCAGATGGGGTGAAGAGACTTCCCCATTGTCATACAACTATTGAGGGTCACACAGGATTTGAACTGAGATATACCTGCAATAGAGGATATCTCTGAGGAGATCTCTAGGAACTTAGAGAAGACAAGGACCCTGAAAGGAGGATAAAAGGACTGATGAAATAACTGTTGCCTTCATCATAATTGTTAGAATAATAATGATAGCAGCTGACATTTATAGAGCACCCTAAGGTTTGGAAAACTTTCCTTATACATTATTTCATTTGATCTTTGAAATTATCCTGTGAAATAGGTAAAACAAATATTATTATCCTTATTTATATTTAACACCTTCTTCTAGGCTGACTTTCTTATCTCATATTGGCACTGGCAGGTGAAGACTCCATGGAGTGGCTGCTACTACTTTCATGATTCTAGGAACAATCCCGTGAGAGACTGTCCTTGGAATATTATTGCTCATGAGCCCCCAGTGTGCGCTTAATGATCAGGCAAAAGACTCAGTTCTTTTAATAAAATATTTGCTCAAGAACCAGGAGAATATTATACACAGAAAATGAAACATTGTGGAACAATACAATGCAATGGACTTTGTTAATACAAGACAATCCCGAGGGACTTATGAGAAAGAACTGGAGAGAAAGAACTGTGGGAGTAGAAATGCAGAAGAAAAACAAATGACTTCTCATCTGTTTATATGGATGTATGATTTGGGGTTTTGGTTTAAAAAATCATTCTATTGCAAAAATGAATAATATGGAAATAGATATGTGATAACATTTATATAACCCAGTGGAAGGGCTTATTAGATCCTGGAGGGGTGAGGATAGAGGGTAGGGAAAGAAAATGAAATATGCAAACATGAGAAAATATTTTAAAAATAAAAATGTTATTTTAAATTTATTTTATTTATTAAATAATAAAATTTTATTTTATTTAAATTATTATTTATTATATTATTCTATTTATACATAGATAAATATAAAAATTAAAATTTCTCAAATGGCATAGTAAGAACATTTACAAAACATTTCCCCCCAAATTTCCCATAAACAGATGCAGTCTTCAGAAGAAAGTAGTGGGCATGAGCTTAAAGTAATTCTAGTTAGGCACACACAGAGGGAATGGAATTCATATGGCCAAGACAACTCACAGCTCTAGAATTATATAGGATCTTGATACCTTTTCTACCCTGTAGGGTACTTACGAAATTTGCTATTGGGATCCTTTGAAGATCCATCCCAGCTGGGCAGTGGAACATCTGGTCCTTCACCACCTCCACACCCCACAATAAAATTCATGAAGACTCTGTAAAGGAAAGAAAAAAACTTCTGAAACCAGGAGTCGAGTGTTTGTTTCATGTGTTTCCTATGAATGAAAGTACTATTGTACTTTAAATTTAAGCCCAATTCTCCCAGAGATATTAGATGTACAGGGAGAAAATGCACCTGAGTTTAGAAGTAATGCTTTATACAACTGTTTTTGCTAACGCTTCCTGTAAATCCCTTATTTAAAAAGCTAATTGATATCTGTTGGCTAACTATTAATGGAACACATTGATGGGGACTCTTGACCAACATTACCAGAATCCCTAGACTCTCTGGGTTATTTCTAGAATCCTGAAAGGAAAAAAGTCAGCAACTCTTTGGAACCTTAAACTTTGAGTGTGAGTGTGACCCTAGAGAATGAGGGAGCCACGCATGGGGCCTTTGTCTTAGATAGATTAGGGGATCCTTTAAATACGACTAAACCTAGTTTTTAGGGATCCATTAGAGAAAAGAGCAATTGTCCCTTTTTTTTAGATTGTAATTGGACAGTCTAATTTCTTATGTGTTCTCTTTACAAGCTAGACGAGTTCCTTTGAACATGTATGAACTAATATCTGTTGTATTACCATACCTATCTGTTCAATATTACCTAACTACTTAGTCTTTTTTGCAGTTAATATGAGAAGTAAGAATTTTAAATTCCTAAAATATTTGTGCCTGGCAATTTGACTAGAGCACACTTTTTATAACTCATAAATATTCATTTTTTTCTTTTTTCTTCTAAGTGGGCTTAGACTACTCACTTCTTTGTGAGATCCTTATGCACTGCAGGTCTGTAGGATAAGTTTTACCTGCTGGCTTAGAGACCATAAATAATCAAGCTCTAAATTCTTACCCCTCTCCAGAATCCTTAAACGTGTTTAGAGTTTACCTGACCCTATTTTCTTTCTTTTTGAACTGAACCTGGTTGTCCTGATGTTGGGTAGGTTAGAAACTTGATTTGGATTGCCATATGCATTGATAGTGATTCTTTGGAGAATTCTTGGATGCCCAACATGTTGCAGGGTCCCTTAGGAATTCTCTAGGATCAAACCTGGTTTATGAGTATAGGTCCAGAGTTGGAAGGTGAGGTGGCTCTTAGTGAATGAGAGAAAAGGCAAATTTTCCAGCATTCTCTGTGATCCTATGTTGGTTTATTGTAGTCTGAGCCCAGAGCAAAGGAGCTTCTCCCTGGGGGAGAAAGGCAGGTGCTCTAGTCCCCTTTGGTGTCAATGAGTCAATGTTGCTACACAAGCATCAATCAAATTGTCTTGGTTTCTCCTCTGAAGGGTGAGGGAGTGATTTTCAGTTGCCTCAGGTCCTTAATCTCTTTTAGTAGAGACCCTTGTGGTTTAGGAGCTCTAGCATTAGGCTTTCCTTTTTGTGATGGGATTTTTCTATTCTATCTTCTTTGTTGCCTTGGGAAGATTTTTGCAAACATGGGGACAGACCCTTTATGGGGGAAACAATGACCTCTGACAGACAATGTAAAATGCACTTTGGTGAATGAATATGCATAACTATTGGAAGGAGACTGTGATTTCCATCTGTTGTCGTCCATTCTCATTTCTGAAAAAGACCAATGATAGATATCATGATGACTGATGTCTTGTTTTGCATGTGAATTGGATTTTAGTGAGGCAGAGTTGCCCCAAATCTTCAGCCTCACTTTCTCTTCCAAAGTCATCTAAGTCCAGTGGCAAGATTAAGTCAGGACAACTGGTGATGGCTTGGGAGGCCTTGACATCTATCTATCTATTGGCAGCTAAATTGTTCAATGAATACAATGCTGAGCCTGAGTTTGGAGAGCCTGAGTTCAAATCCCTTTGCAGACATTTACTGTATAATCCTGGGCAAGTCATTTGAACTTTTGACTCAGTTTCATCAACTATTAAAAAATGGGGACAATAATAGTACCTGTCTCCCAAGGTTGCTGAAAGAATCAAACGAGATATTTATAAACTGCTCAGTGCGGTGTCTGGTACATAGTAGGTACTTAATAAAGGCTCCCTTGGCCCTCCCTCCCTCTCTCCCTCCCTCTCTCCCTCCCTCTCTCCCTCCCTCTC
>NC_058131.1:391380589-391478657 GCF_016433145.1 Gracilinanus agilis | reverse complement strand
CTTCCTTCCTTCCTTCCTTCCTTCCTTCCTTCCTTCCTTCCTTCCTTCCTTCCTTCCTTCCTTCCTTCCTTCCTTCCTTCCTTCCTTCCTCTTTCCCTCCCTCCCCACTCCCTTCCTCCCTCTCTTCCTTCCTCTCTTCTTTCCTATCTAAAAATTAGTGCCCTTCCACACACTCAAGGAGAGATGATAGAGAGGTTGCCTTAGGTCAGTTTTCATATTGTTGGTTTGAAGAAACTGTAATTATATAACCCAGTGCTCATAATAAGTGACACAGAGAGGATTGAGATCTAAGTCCTCAGAATCAAGAACCAATGTTCTTTTTCCTGCATCATGCTGTTTCTAACTCTTTCATATTCAATATTCAGAATTTACTAACTCAAACACAAAACTCTTTTCTAAAATCACTATTGAATTTCCATCTGTAAGTTTAGGTCATATGGGGCCATTTGGACTTTTCTGAGATTCTTTAGTTCAAGGCAGTTGACATGGTATTTGAGAATACAAAATATATATTTTGTGTAAATACATATGTACATATGTTTATTTATTTATTATTATTTTTCATTTACATGTAGAAACAATGTTTAACAATTGTTGTCTGTCATTTTGATCCAGATTTTCTCCCTCCTTCCATTCCCTCTTTACTCCCTGAGACAATTAATAGTCTGATATAGGTTATATCAGTTCTTTCATGAATATATATTTCCATATTCCTCATGTTATGAAGGAAAACACATAGGATTCATACAAGAAAAAAAACTTATGAAGGATATAAAGTGAAAGATGGCATATTTGGATTTGCATTCAGATTCTGACAGTTCCTTCTATGGCTGTAGATAGTGTTTTTCATCCTAAATCTCTCAGGGTTATCTTGGAATCTTGCATTGCTGATAATATGTGTATTTATTAATGTTATATTTATACTATATGTATTTGTATATGTACTTATCTGCCCCCATTAGAATGTAAGCTCATTATGAATTCCATTCTTTCTACTAGTATCATTAGCCCTTAGCAGAGTGTTTGGCAGACAGTTAATGTTTAATAAAAAATTGTTGATTGATTGATTGACAACAAAGATCCACTTCTCTGGATTGGAGATATTGGTGATGAGTTTAAAATGTTTCCCGGCTAATTTGCTTAGGATAGCAACTATTTAAAAGAGAAAAGAGTGAAATGAGCCTGGACTGGTTTATGAGGACATAGTCTTGAAGCTTTTATAGCTGTTTTCAGCCTGCTTCTACTCCAAGTCACCATGTGGAAACTTGAAGGGAATCCATTTCCAACTATGTAGAATTCAAGAGCTGGTACTGTGTGATGAGGAAAAGTTTTCTAATTGGTTTCAGAGCCATAAATACTGGTGATATTTAAAATTTATTTTACTTTATTTTATTTAAAAAAATTTTCATGGCTGCATGATTCATGTTTTCTCCCTCCCCTCATCCCTCCCTTCCCAGAGTTGACAAGCAATTCCACTGGGTTATACATACATACATACATATATAATCACTTGAACCCATTTCCATATTATTAATTTTTTTTGAAAAAAAAAACCAACCCTTTAAAACCAAAACCCTAAATCACATATCCATATAAACAAGTGATAAATCACATGTTTTCTTCTGGATTTCTACTCCCACAGTTCTTTCTCTTGATGTGGATAGGGTTCTTTCTCACAAGTCCCTCAGGATTGTCCTGGATCACTGCATTGCTATTAGCAAAGTCAGTCACATCTGATCATCCCACAATGTTATAGTCTGCATAATGTTCTCCTGGTTCTGCTTATTTCACTGCACATATGTAGGTCTTTTCAGTTTTTATAGAAATCTATCAATTCATCATTCCTTATAGCACAATAGTATTCTATCACCATCACATATCACAATTGTTTAGTCACTCCCCAATCGAGGGACACCCCCTCATTTTCCAAATTTTTGCTACCATAAAGAACACAGCTATAAATATTTTTGTACAATCATGTCCTTGCCCAGTTTTTAAAAAAATCTCTTTAGGATATAAACGCAGTAGTGAATACCAGTGATTTAGAAATTCCCAAGTCAGAACTGAAGGTGTATCAAAAGGATTTACCATCTCTTAGTTTTTTCTCTTTTCTTTGAGTAACAATTATAAGTAATCTGGGACTACTTTGAGATTATTCTTTTTAGTTCTTGGATGAATTAGTATTTCAAGATGGAAGGGCCCAGGCAACCTTTTGAGTTCTGGGGATCCAGGGGTCACAGTAAAGTTCCCATTATCAGTAGGAACTGAATGGTGGCAAGAGGAGTGCTCATTAGATGTGGTGGCTGACTCCAGTGATAGTGGATCTAGTTAGAATGAACTAAACAGTAAACATTTATTGAGTGCCTCTCTGTGCTAGGTACAGTGCTAAGCTCTGGAATTAGGAATAGTCACCAGAAGATATAGGAAGCTTTGGTGGAACAGTGAGATTATTTTTGGTGGAGAGAAATACTAGGTATAGATTCAATAGTCACTGATCTTGGGCTTAATTGGAACTTCACGAGGACTCTATCAAAGGGGATGGGAATTTCTAGGTCCAGGAGTCAGGAGGTACTCCATGGCCACATGCATTCCTTACATGTATTACTCACTATCATCAAATTTTCCCAGGGTTCTTGCCTGTGAAGGGGGAGACTGTGCCTCCAGCTTGGGAGGAATATTTTGTATTAATTTTTGTACCAGGTGTTTAAACTGCATCTTCTCAATGAATTACCTTTTCTAATGAAGTCAGCCAACTGGTTGATTGGTAAGCGTGGGGAGGCAGGACAGACATACTGGTGGGAGCTTTTGAATTAAAGTGCTAAAAACTTAACTCATCAAGATTACTCATAGAATCCTGAGAGGGAATAGTCAATTGTATCTCTGGGGACTTCAAACCACTAGTAGGAGTACAGCTCGGGCAATTTCCACAGGAGAAGTATACTACCCAATACTTAGAGATTATAGTCTAAATTTTGTATCTATGCCCAGCACACAGTAGGCACTTAATTGTTGAATTGAACTGAGACAATTAACGTTTGCTGAATTTTAGGGAGTCTGATTTTGTGATTTCTTTACTAATCTTATAGGGTTGAGATAAAAAAAAATTGCAAAGCAGAAGATGGTAGAATGAGGAGCTTTTGAGAAGGGCAACTGAGAAAGATGGAGGAGGCAGAGGCTAGGAAGTGTTTATTACAAAAAGGTGACAATTGGAAGTGAGAGATTGGAGGGCATGGACCCGAGTAAGAGAGGCCAAGAGTCTGTACATCAAGGACCTTCCCTGTACAAACCTTTGTGAACTAATTCTCACACCAGCAAGAGAACATAAGTACTTGGACAAACTTTGGAGATCTTATTAGCACACACCAGAGGGTTCTTTTTCAAAGCTTGTCTTCATTTTTCTTGGTCTCCTAAGTGAACTTTTAGTTGGAAAAACACACAAGACTCCAGTCCCAGGGGCTTTTTAACAGCAAAGAAATGGCTCAGAAAGAAAGGTCAACTGAGTTTGGAGTCTGCCTGGTGATGGAGCTCATCGACCAAGTGAAATGGCCCCAGAGGAAGAATCAGGGTATTGCCCTTTCTTGTAGAGGACAAGAGGAAGCCATGCATCAGGGATATGGGGAGGCCTCCCTAGCCTGTCTCCAGGGAGGAGGTAATGGAATGACCTGTCTGACTGCCTCTAATGCTTTCTAAACCCAAATCCGCAGATTCTGGGCCCAAAGCAGGAAATGGGGAGAAGGGAGTAGAGGAGAGAAGGGGCATAGGTCAGGAGCTCACTGACTCAGTGTCCAAACTCACTGCTGGTTCTCCTTTGGTTCTGGTACCCCAGATTTCCAGTAGTTTTCATGGCTAGTTCCCAGTGCTCTTAGTGACTAGGTGTCTTGTCCCTATAGAACTATCTGTCCCCCACCTTACTTCCCAATGCCATTTACCTGATCATTTGAATGTTTACCAATCATTTGCCTCTTGGATCCTTATTTGCTACCCAATTTCGTTGTTTATAGACCAGGTATGACCTACATACTCATGTCTTGACTATCCTATTTCCCTGTAGATTTGTATCTCTTGACTCTGTGCCTGCCCCTAGATGAGAGGTCCTTAACCTTTATTTATGTTGTGGATTCCTCTGGCAGTCTCGTGAAGCCTACAGACCCCTTCTCAAAATAATCGTTTTAAATTCATTAAAAAAATTTAAGATTATGAAGTGAACCAATTACATTGAAATACAGTTATCAAAATATATTTTAAAAAACCCCAACAAGTTCATGGACCACGGATTATAAGAGCTTCAACTCTAGGTGTTCATCCTTGTGTGCCATCTTTCAGAATAACAGATCAGGGACCATGATCTGATAGTCAGAACCCTGGCCTTTACCCAACCATCTGGGTCAGCCCATTACTGGCATGGCCTGCTCAACTACCACCTCAAGCACTTGTTATGACAGAGAAAGAAACGCGATTGACATTTGTAGGAAATTGAAACCAAGAAGAATGTTAGAGCTAGAAGGCATCTTGAGTAGCCATTGGGCCCAACTCATTTTATCAAGAAGGAGACTGAGACACAGAGATAGGGGAATGACTCATCCAAAGTCACACATCTAGCTATGGTTTAGCTGGTGCTATAACCCAATACTTTTGGTCCAACATTTTTCCTATCACATCAGTTCCTGTAGCTCTCTGTGCCTAAAGCATACATCTAGTCCTGACTACAGACTCCCTTGCATGGTTAGACTTCTCTTATAGTCAGGACAAGGTAGCTCATTGGCATGTGTTATTCTCAATCTCACTGATCTATGGACATTTTAAAAGTCTCTTTGTTGATCTACAGTGATTAGTAAGTATTTAGTGTTTGCTGGTTGGCAGACTTAAAAAAACTTGAGAGGCCATTTATTCCAATCCATGTTTGGATAGAGAGCTATCTAGGTGATGAAGTGGACAGAGCACTGGGCTAGGAATTAGAAAAACTCATCTTCCTGAGTTCAAATCTGGTCTCTGACATTGACTATGAGCCTAGAGAAATCACTTAACCCCATTTGCCTCAATTTTCTCATCTATAAAATGAACTAGAAAAGGAAATGGCAAACCACTCCAGGATCTTTACCAAGAAACAGCCAAATGGGGTCACAAAGAGTCAGACATGACTGAAACAAGTGAACAACAATATTTGAATAAACTCCTCTACATTATACCTGTGAGAAAGTCAGTTAGTGTCCAATCAAAGACTTGCAAAAGGGGGAACTTGCTACTTTCTGAGCATCCTACTCCACTTGGGAAAGTTGTGGTCATCAAGGAGTTCTTATTGTTGTTGTTCAATCATGTCCAACTCTTCATGATCCCATGGATCATAGCACTCTAAGCCCTTCTATCCTCCACTGTCTCTCAAAGTCTCTACAAGTTCATATTAATTGTTTCCATGACACTATCTATCCATCTCATCCTCTATCATCCCCTATTCCTTTTGTCTTCAATATTTTCTACTATCAGGGTCTTTTCCAGTCAGTCATGTTTTCTTATTATGTGGCCAAAGTATTTAAACTTCAACTTCAGTATTTGACCTTCTACTGAACAGTCTGAATTAATTTCTTTAAGTATCAACTGATTCGATCTCCTTGTTATCCAAGGGACTCTCAAAAGTGTTTTCTAGCAACACAATTTGGAAGTATCAGTTTTGCAGCATTCAGCTTTCCTTAGACCAACTCTTACAGCCATATATTGCTACTGGAAAATTCATAGCTTTGACTATTGGAACCTTTGTCAGCAAGGTGATGTCTTTTTTTTTTTTTAGTATTCCATTCAGATTTTCCATAGCTTTCCTTCCACAGAGCAAGCATCTTTTAATTTCATGGCTGTAATCACTGTTCACAGTGACCTTTGAGCCCAAGAATATAAAATCTGATAGTGCTTACATTTATTCTCCCTCTATTTTCCAGAAGTGATGGAACTGGTTGCCAAGATTTCAGTCTTTTATTCCCCCCCTTTAATATTAAGTTTTACACTCTCCTCTTTTTACCCTCATCAGGAGGCTTTTTAATTCTTCTTCATTTTCTGCCATCACAAGTATCATCTGCATATCTCAAATTGTTGATATTTCTCCCACTGACCTTAATTCTGGTGTTTGAGTCACCTGGCATTTCTCAATATGTACTCTGCATATGAGTTAAATAAATAATGTAACAATAAACAGTCTTATCAAACTTCTTTTCCAAAAATCTTAAATATTGTTCCACACTCAGTTCTTGTTCTTGTCAAGTTGCTTCTTGGCCTGAATACAAGTTCCTCAGGAGACAAGTATGATAATGTGGTCTTCCTATTTCTTTGAGGACTTGCCACATTTAGTTGTGATCCACACAATCAAAGGCTTTAGTGTATTCAATAAAGCAGAAGTAGATGGTTTTCCATAACTTCTTTGCTTTCTCCAAAATCTAGCAAATATTGGCAATTTGGTCTCTAATTCCTCTGTCTCTTCAAAAACAAACCTCTTCTGGTAATTCTTGGTTCACATTCTGCTGACTCCTAGTTTGCATAATTTTAAGCATAACCTTGTAGGATTGTGAAATGAGCACAACCATTTGGTAATGTGAACATTCTTTGGTACTGTCCTTACTTAGAACTGTAACATAAACTGATCTTTTTTAGTTCTGTGACCTCTTTTGAGTTTTTCAAATTCATTGGCATATTGAGTACAGCATTTTAGCAGTATCACATTTTAGGATTTTAAATAGTTCAACTGGAATTCCATCATCTCCATTAGCCTTATTATTAGCAATGCTTCCTAAGCCCACTTGACTTCATTCTCCAGATGTCTTGCTCTAGATCAGTAACCACACCAACATGGTTATTGTTAATGCTAAGATCTTTCTTGTATAATTCTTTGTATATTCTTGCCACCTCTTCTTAATCTCATCTACTCCTGTTAATTTCCTGCCATTTTTGTCTTTTATCATGCTCAATTTTGTTCTTCTTTATATCAAATCCAAGTCTACCTTTTTGCAACTTGCACTGAAATAACAGTGCCCAATGCATTGTTTTTTAAAAAAATTTATAATAAAAGATTTTCCATGGTTACATGATTCACGTTCTTACTCTTCCTTCCCCACCCTTACTCCCCTCCCCCCCATAGCTGATGCATATTTCCACTGGTTTTAACATGTGTCATTGATCAAGACCTATTTCCACATTATTGATAGTTGTACTAAGGTGGTAGTTTCGAGTCTACATCCCCAATCATATCCACAACAACCCATGTGTTCAAGCAGTTGTTTTTCTTCTGTGTTTCTACTGCCATAGTTTTTCCTCTGAATGTGGGTAGCGTTCTTTACCATAAATCCCTCAGAACTGTCCTGGATCATTGCATTGCTGCTAGTACAGGAGTCCATTACATTCAATTTTACCACAGTGTATCCATATCTGTGTATAAGGTTCTCCTAGTTCTGCTTCTTCCACTCTGCATCAATTCCTGGAGGTCTTTCCAGTTTACATGGAGTTCCTCCAGTTCCAATGCACTGTTAAACTGATAAATATTTGTTGAATTGAATTGCTCCTTATTCTTCTCTCTAGGGCCAAACAGCACATGCTTAGCCCCTCTTCTTCATGTCAGCCCTTCAAATACTTGCTAACCTATCTCCTCTGAACCTTCTCTTGTATGGTTAAACATCTCCAGTTCCTTCAATGATCTTTGTATGGCACATTCTTGAGCTCCCTCACAATCCTGGCTGCGCTCCTTTGGATGGACTTCAATTTACCAATGTCTTTCCTAAAACAGAATGAACATAATTTCTTGCTGTCTGCTTTGTGCTGTCTATATCTTGCAGCTAGAAACCGGTTTGGACCATGACCAACACACTCCTGCTCTTAAACAGGGGTTCTTAATCTTTTTCTGTGTTAACCGAATATAATTCCTTGGATGCGGTAAAACAGAGAACAGTGAATAGAAAACTATCACCTCCTTTGATCTGGGTGTCTCAGTGTAGCCTAGCACAGTTTTGCTTTTTTTGGCTACTATGTTCCCTCGTTGACTCCTTTTGAACATTCAGCTTACTAAAACTCCCAGATTTTCACCCAAACTGTTTTTCTAGCTACACCTCCCTCATCCTTTACTTATGAAGTTGATTCTTTGAACTCAAGTGTAGAACTTTATATTTATCTATATTTTTTCATCTTACTAAATTTTGGCATCCTAGTTTGTTGAGATGTTTTTCGATTCTGACTCTGACATCTATCCTAATAGCTATCTCCTCCAGTTTCATGTCATCTGCAGATTTAAAAAGCATGCCATGCCTTAGTTGTGACACCCTGGGCAAGTCACTTAACCTAGATTACCTTACCCTTTCCACTCTTCTGTACAGTTGATACTAAGACAGAAGGTAAAGGATAAAAAAAAAGTAACGACAACAAAAAGCATTCCATCTAAATCGTTTCCCTAGATGTTGATAAAAATTTTGCCTAGTTCAAGACCAAGGACAGATCCCTGGGTATAACCCTATCCTGGATTTTCAGGTTGAAATGAACACAATAATGCTCAATGATGGTTCTAGGTCAACTTGAAAGGAGGTCTTCAGGGGAGTACTCCAGAGATCAGTCCTGGCCTTCTGTTGTTTAACATTTTTATTATCATCTAGCCTACATCTCTGTATTTTGTCCACCGGTATGTCATGAGAGAATTTGTCAAATGGCTGACTAACCTGGGTATATTGTATTTACGATATTTCCCTGGTGTACAAATTTAATTGTCCTACCATAAAAGGTAATTAAGTTAATATGGCATGACCTCTTTTTAATGAAATGATGCTGCCTTCCACTGATTAATGCTTCCCTTTCTAAATGCTCACAAACCATCCTTTTAATGACACTCTCTAGAATTTTCTGCAGGATTGAAATCATGCTCAACACCAGCTTATAAACTATACTCTACCCTCTTCCTTTTTGTAAAAACTAGGACATCTGCCATTTTCCCATTGTGTGGTCTCTCTCTTGTTCTCCATGAATTTACAAAGATCAGTAACATCACTCAGTAATCACATCCCTGGACTCCACTTTGTCTGGCCAGCCCAGGCTAGGTTCATTGAGGACAGCTGGAAACTCTTTTACCATCTCTTTACTCATCTTGCGTTTCAATTACCAATTATCTATCAGTTCCCAGGCTAGAGATTAGTCTCCTTGATAGAGACATGAACGATTATATAGCACATTAAGATTTGCAAAGCATTTTACATATTTTATCTTATTCAGTGCTTTCATTAGCTCTGTTTTGGCACTACTACTGGTATTAATTCGTTTATCTTACAGAGAAGGAAGAGGGGACTTGGAGAAGAAGTTAAGTGACGTGCGACATGGTTGTACAATTATTGTTAGGGGCAAGATTCTAGCCTAGGTCTCTCTCCTACCTCTAAGTCAGTGACTTGCTGATAAATGCTTAACAATCAGCTCTTCAAAAAAAAAAATGTAAGCAGACTGTATTTTAAAGTTTAATCTACAGCGTTAACATATTCTCTTTCACTTTCTTAAGTCTAAACAATCAACAAAACAAGAAATGTAACTGATTCGTGGTGTTTGCATATTTTTGAGGTATAAACGCTCACACTAAAAATTTAACAATCTGCTTAGTGTTTCAAGCTGGTTCCAACATACCACTCCCTACATCCAGTGCTCTTTCTAGTCTACCCACATTTTGGGGAGTTAAATCTTTTCTATTATTTTCCTATCCACTCTGAGTAGCAATTTTTCTTCTTGAACCAACCAACTAACAAAACCCCAAACCAAAGAAAACTTCTTCCCAAGTATCTTTGGGCTAAGAAACTCCTGACTCCTAAGTCTTCTTTTAAGAGGCAAATACCCTGGAGTGGGAAACCTGTGAAACAGCTATCAATCATACACGCTTTAAGGTGAATTAGTTATTAACTTTTGTGGAAAGGAGAACCTTGGGAATTGGGAGTTGGTAAGGTGAGGAAAGGAGAATTTTCCATGATTAGGCATACCACAGGGAGACAGACCTATGGAAATTTGGCTGACCATCTCCAAAAACTATCTTGCTAGCTAGAAATGTGACCCTGTTTCATCAGTCCTAGGCCTCTTTTCAGCTGTGACAACTCATCAGAGATAGTCCTCCATTAGAGCAGAGGTTTTTAACCTGGATTTAGTAGATGGAAGATGGAAGGAACTGGGATAAACATTTATATAGCACCTTTTATGTGCTAAGAGTTTTACAATTACAATCTCATTTGATCCTCAAAACATTTCTGTAAAGTAGGTGTAATTATTATCCCCAGTAGTTGTTACTTGCTTAGAGTCACATAGTTAAGGCTGAATTTGAACTCAGATCTTTGGGCTCCAGGGATAGTGATCTATCTACTGTTCTACCAGCTGCTTCTAGATATCAGATAGAGGGTTTATGAATTTGTTTTTTGAAAAAGATGTTTTTGATAACTGAATTTTAATATAATTGTCTTCTTTTATAATTGTGTATGTTTTATTTCATTCATTTGAAAACATTATTCTGCTGGCCTTGAGATGGGAGTTCCTGGATTTTAATATGACCTCAGACACCTCCTAACTCTGACCCTGGGCAAATCACTTAATCTCGGTTGCCTAGTCCTTACAACTTTTCTACCTTGACAGAAAACAATACATAGTTTTGATTCTAAGATGGAAGGTAAGGGTTATTAAAAACATCAACAACATTGTTCTGGCACATAGTTTCACCAAATTTGCCAAAATGGTCTGTGACCAAAAGGGTTAAAGACTTCTACCCTAGAGTGTTATGTCCTGCCTCACTATATTGCTAGGTTTAGAGCAGTGGTTTCCAAACTTTTTTGGCCTACTGCCCCCTTTCCAGAAAAAATATACTTAGCGCCCTGGAAATTAATTTTTAAAAAATTTTAATAGCAATTAATAGGAAAGATAAATGTACCTGTGGCCATCACCACCTCTCTGGATTGCTGCAGCACCCACCAGGGGGTGGTGGTGCCCACTTTGGGAATTACTGGTTTAGAGCTATATAATCTCCCGAGTCCCCCAAATGAATGACACTTCCATCATTCTTTCTCCTTTGGTCCTTACAGCCAGTCAAATGTTCCTTCAGGTGTAACCATTGGAGAGACTTGCCTGTTGTTGGCCAGCTTCCTTCCTCTGATTGGTTGGTGCCTACACTCCTGGGCCAGACAAGCAGGGACCCCTGTGGCAGAAGCATCAGTCCTGGGGTACTGAGAAAGCTTCGAGATGGCTTCTTGACCACTCTCATGGTTCCTCTGTCTTCCTAATTTCCCCTTTCTTTTTTCTTGGGCCAACTATGCCAAATATGTAGGTCCTGATGAATTTAATAATCCCTTCGGGAACTAAACATTTCCAGCTAGCCCTAGGCTCTGGTCTTTGCTGCCACCCCAGTAGTTTTATGGTTCTTGAACATTCCCCCTCTTTTAGTGATCATTCAACATTATTAGTTAATGCCACCAAGTCTCCAAGCATAGGGGCTATGACATCCCTCCCTTTTAAAGAATTCTTCTTTTCTTCTTATCAGAGAATTTCATAAAGCTCATATTATATAGTCACTTTAAGGTTTGCAAATGTACACTATAAATGATCTCATCTGATCCTTTCTATAATCCTGAGAGGTAGGTTGATGCCATTATTATCCTCATTTCTTTTTCTTTTCTTTCTTTTTTTAAACCCTTACCTTTCGTCTTAGAACCAATACTGTATATTGGTTCCAAAGGACAAGAAAGGTAAAGGCTAGGTAATGGGTATTAAATGACTTGCCCAGAATCACATCTAGGAAAGTGAGGACAGATTTGAATCTAGGACCTCCTGTCTCTAGACCTGGGTCTCTATTCAATGAGTCATCTAGATGCCGCCTTATTATTCTCATTTCAAAGAAGAAGAAACTGAGGCTGAGAGTTAAGATGTTCAAGGTCATACAATGTATCTGAGGGGGGATCATAATCCAGGTCTCCTAGGCTCCGAGTTCTGAGTTCTATTGATTATACTATGCTATAGCCACAGCCCATCTGGTTCTGTCAGAGCACTAGCATAATGGTACTCACATTCTTCTTGTGGTGAGAGGTACCATTTTGAAATGGAGCCTACTCCTAAACTGCTGTTACCTCTCCACCAGAGTCTTCCCTTCTTCTATTAGATGAAATGTCTTCTCTAGGATGGGTCCTTCCAGATTTTCTGATGGCAAAAGCCATCTTTGCCTGATATTTCACAGGAGTGTAAGTTCGTATTGGCCAAGAGAAAACAGCATCTGCTTCTTTGGTCCTTTAAAAAGGGACCAGTATGCTGGAGCAGACATACACCGATGAGGGGTGAGAGAGCCACTGTAATGGGTAGCTCTTGCTGTGACATACTCCAGAAGTCAGAGCTTACAAGTTTTGCAGTTGAGCCCTGAGCCTATGGGCCAGAGACACCAATCCCTCCAGAACAGGGAAGTACATTCTGAGTGGTGGGAAGGGGTGGTGTTCAGTTTCCAGGGAGCTGGTGGAAGGGTACAATCTGGGACTTTTTACTCATACCACTGCAGGGATAGGGCAGACTACCAGATCAGTGATCTAGGTCAGTAATTTTCAACCTTTGGACCCCTGTGGGACATGTCTATATCACAAGCTATTCACAAACTGTCATGTAAGCTAAGTATTGTGATTTAGAGTCTTATTTAGCTTCCACAAAATTTGCAGCAGGACTCAGAGTAATAAACGAACCTACCTTCTGTGGATTGAATGAAGAATGTGTCTCACACATATACAAATGACTATTTTTCAAACATATGCAGATGATGCTGTGATTAATAAAATTCATTCATTAATAAAATTAATTCAAGGCATGCCTGAAATTAGAGTAGCTTTTTGTTATGTATTTTATTAATCATCCAGAGACTAAATAGCATAACTATCACTGGATTAGGGGGAATCTTTGACTCGTAAAAAAACACATTTAAAATGGGTTGTCCTGCTCAGAAAGGTTAAGAACGATTGGCCCCCATTAGAATTTAATTACCCTCTCATTATACAACTTATCTTTCTGGTTGACTTCCTAGTCTGGGATAGATAACTAGCATGATGGCATCACACGAGATGTCTAAGTAGAGGAGAAACACTACAAATTTTCTACCCCTACTCCCTTTCTTCTCATATGCCATACAATGAACACCTAGGTAAAAGGAAAACACTCTTGGTTACTTCCACAGCTGCAGTTGTGCCCTTCCCTTATCCACAGGAAAGGGTAGGGTTTGACTTAGATCAGGTCCTTCCTCCATTGCAGAACCAGTCCTCAGTTATCAGGGTGATAGCCAGCTTTTCATCCAGCAACTGTCCTTTCTTTCCTCCTTCAGCACGCCTACTGCCCTTACCTGTCAGCATTGGAGATACAACTTACCTGCCCCCACAGATTGACATTGGGATCCCCCAGCTATTACCAGATGTCAGCCAGTTGGAGCAATCCCTTCATTTATTCACTCAGAGGAGAGGAGGTATAAATTAGCGATGACTGGAGTGAAGGATGAATATCCATGAGTACAGCCTGGGACTCCAAAGCACTTCTACCAACTCTTGTAAGTATCACTTTCCAACCTACTCAATATTGGTGCATTTGTAAAAGGTTGCTGCTGCCCTTGTCTGCTGTAATGTGGGAACTATTAGGAGCAGCCAAGGGGCATAGGCAGATGCTGTTGATGGTATATGGTTAGGGAGGGAGTCCCAAACCATGGCTGTATGTGAGTTAGATAACCTCTCATAGCAGCAGGGTCAGGTCTCCTTCAACCCCAAGATTCTCTGCCACTGGCCCAGGGGTTTGGAACCAATTCAGCCAAGATAGTTAGAAATGTTTCCAGGAAGCAGACTGAAACTTCCTGAAACCTCAAGGCTTGGAATGGCTTGCTCAACTAAAGTTACAATGCAGATCTGACTGCTATTAATTGGATGGTTGATGATAAGGTAAGCAAGGCTCCAAGACTGGTTAGGCTTAAGGTTAACCAGGATTTATTTGCAAATAACAGAGGGAAGGTAAGGGTAGGTAGGTGGGTGAAGGAAATCCCAAGGTCTTGCCTAAATTGTTGATGTTAATTAATCTTGAAGCACTAGTTGATGTTCCCTAGGTGCAGAGTATGAGACAGTCTTGAGGGCAAATCCTAACTCTGTTGCTTGTTGCTGAGCCCAGAGGCTGGCAGGCCCCTGTGTCAGTTGCTCCTGTTCTTGGTTGTAGCTGTTTCTCACTAGCTGGTATGTAAGGATGTTGTCTATGCCAAGGAAGTATTGAATATTTGGCTATCAATGGAATTAGTTCCTACCTGCCTAACAGAAACTCCCAAACCACCCTGGGGCCCCAAACCCTCCTTTCCTCCCTAACCCTCCTGGTAAAGTTAGAGAAGTGAAGCTCCCAGGGGTTTGAGGACCCCCTTTTATACCCTGTCCTTAACAGACACCCTGGCACACAGCCTGGGTGATATGACAGGTTCTGTGTTCCAAAGTGGCAACTGCCAGCTTTCCCCCCCAGAAATATGGCTACTCATTTCTGCATCTTACACTACCTCTGCTTCTAGAGGACAGATGGGAGGGCAAGGTTAAAAACTTCATAGCTCCTAAAATCTGTGATATTTGGACAGAGTTAACTTAGAAATAGTTAGATGTGCAGCTTCATTTCCCCAGGGCCAGATAAAGGAAGAAACACTGCATATGGCAATGAATTGGACCAAAGATATGCACATATCTTGTACTTTTCTTGTTGTTATTGTTGAAATGTTTTTCAGTTGTGTCCCACTTTTCATGACCTCATTTTTTAAAAAGATACTGGAGTGGTTTGCCACTTCCTTCTTCAGCTCATTTTACAGATGAGGAAACTTGGGCAAGAGTTAAGTGATTTGCCCAGGGTCACACAATTAGTAAGTGTTTGAGGACAGATTTGAACTCAGAAAGAAAAGTCTTATTGACTTCAGGCTCAAGTGCTACCCACTGCACTTCATGCTCTTCCTGTATAAGTATTTCATAGTGGTTTGGATATTACTTAATACATTCTATAATTAGATCAAATTAGTGTGATGTGTTGTCTGTTCCTTGAATTACTAGATCAGAGATTTTGATTTTATACCCCAGAACATTCCTCAGCTATGCTATTGTACTCTGAGGGGTAGATGGGGTTCTGGTCACCAGCTTGGATCTTTTTTTTTTTTTTTTGTAAATCATGTTTTATTTTCCTTCTATTTACATGTAAAAACAATTTTTGAATTTTTTTTTTTAGGTTTAGGTTTAGGTTTTAGGTTTCTCTTCCTTCCTATCCTCCCTCTTTCCCATTCCATCCCCTTCCTTTGACAGCAAGCAATATGATATAGATTTTACATGTGCAATCATATAAAATATTTTTCCAAAGTAATCATATTGTGGAAGAGATCTCAAGTGAAAAACATGTAGAAAGAAAGTGAAATATAATAAATTTCAATCTTCTTTCAGATTCCATCAGTTCTTTCTCAGAGATCAAATGTTATTTTTCATCATGAGTGTCTGGGTTATCTTAGATCACTGCATTGCTAAGAATAACTAGATCATTTATAGCTGTTCATCAAAAAGTATTGCTGTCACTGTGTACAATGCTTTTATGGTTCTGCTCACTTCCTTTTGCATCAGTTAATGTAAGTCCTTCCAGAGTTTTCTGAAGTCATTCTTTTTGTCATTTCTTATAGCACAGTAGTATTCTACCACTATCATATACCACAACTTGTTCAGCCATTCCCCAATTGATGAATGACCCCTCAATTTCCAGCTCTTTGCTACCACAAAAGAGCTGCAATAAATATTTTTGTACAAATAGGATCTTTCCCCCTTTTTGGACCTCTTTGGGATATAGACCTAGTAATAGTATTATTAGTATAGTATTAATAGTATAGATCAAAGAGTATGCATAGTTTTAGAGTTCTTAGAGCATAGTTCCAAATTATTTTCCAGAATGGTTGGATCAAATTGCAATTCCACCAACAGTGTATTAGTTTCCCAGTTTTCCTGCATCCTCTCTAATATCTGTCATTATTTTCTATCCTATTGGTCAATCTAACAGGTGTAAGGTGGTATCTCAGGGTGGCTTTAATGTGCATTTCTCTAATCAAGTGATTTAGAACATTTTTTTTAAACCCTTAACTTCGGTGTATTGTCTCATAGGTAGAAGAGTGGTAAGGGTGGGCAATGGGGGTCAAGTGACTTGCCCAGGGTCACACAGCTGGGAAGTGGCTGAGGCCGGGTTTGAACCTAGGACCTCCTGTCTCTAGGCCTGACTCTCACTCCACTGAGATTTAGAACATTTTTTATATGTGTTATGAAAATCCTGATGTTATGGGGGTCTGAAGCTGAGTAAAATGGGTGAACCCCAAATGAAACACGTAAGATGTAATAGCGAAACACATAGGACCCCCACAGCAATAGTTGTTGATAAGATATGGTAAATCTGCTGAACCCAACTTTAGATATAACAGTGTCCCAGAATAGCCAGCCAGATAAAGAATCTGTTGTTAGAATTATACAGCTACTTCTCTAAATGATTTTCTGACCTAAATTGGATAATGCTAGATTGACTGTGAATTATACTTTACTATAAATGGTACACTTTTCCCCTCCCTCATATATCCCAAGAATGTAATCACTAAGCCCTAAGATTAGTGATGACACCAAATCTAAGGTAAGTTTGAAGATTTAATGCTAACAGGCACATGAAGGGAAGCAGGGTAATGACTGGGAAGGAGGGAAACAGGAAGTCCTTAAGTAACTAAGGCTGAGAATGCTAATGATGGTATTTGGATTGATGATGGTCAGGTTTGCCAGTTGCCAGTCTGGTTGGGCCAGACTGGCCTCAACCTAAATCAGGTTACTCTGCTGTTAGATGTTGTTGTTGTTTCTTCTTGGTGATTAACTCAGGATCAAGTTATTTAAGATAAGGTTAACACAGGATCAAGGACGGTGAAATTGGTTGGTGCAGGTTGCTGGTAAATTAAGTTGACTTATGGCCTACCCTTACCAAAACCCCACACACTCCAATCCCAATCTCCAATTGAGATCTCTCCTCAGTTCAAATCCTTCCTTATATACCTGAGCCTCAACTGCGTTGGCACCTGCCACCTCCTGCCAGGCTCAGTTCATTCTATATTCTAATCAGGTAACTGTCCATCATCTTGATTTCCATATTGCTGTGCAATTTATCATTAAATACGACTATAGATGGCTTTGATTTCTTTATCTAAAAATTGACTGTTCATATCCTTTGACTATTTATCAATTGGAGAATGACTTTTCTTTTTATAAATTTGACAGTTCCTTATAGTTTGAGAAATGAGACCTATTGTCAAAGATACTTGCTATAAAAAATTTCCCCTATCTTTCTGCCTTCCTTCTCATCTTGGTTGCATTTTTTAAACCTTTTTAATTGAATATAATCAAAAATATCCATTTTACACTTCAAATGCTCTCTCTGGCTCTTGTTTGGTCCTAATTTCTTCCCTCATCTGTAGATCTGACAGCTAAATGATTCCATGCTCCCCTAATTTGCTTACAGTATCATCCTTTATGTTTATATCATGTAATCATGTTGACCTTATATTATATAGTGTGAGATGTTGGTCTATTCCTAGTCTCTGCCATGTCATTTTCCAATTTTCCCAATAGTTTTTTGTCAAATAGTGAGTTCTTGTCTCAAAAACTTGGATCTAACTATGCCCAAAGAGCTCTAAAAGACTGCCTACCTTTTGATCCAGCCATACCATTGCTGCGTTTGTACCCCAAAGAGATCATAGATAAAAAGACTTGTACAAAATATTTATAGTTGTGCTTTTTGTGGTAGCAAAAAACTGGAAAATGAGGGTATGCCCTTCAATTGGGGAATGGCTGAACAAATTGTGGTATATGCTGGTGATGGAATACTATTGTGCTCAAAGGAATAATGAAGTGGAGGAATTCCATGTGAACTGGAATGACCTCCAGGAACTGATGCAGAGTGAAAGGAACAGAACCAGGCAATAATATGGAAATAGGTCTTGATAGATGACACATGTTAAAACCAGTGGAAATGCATGCCAGTTATGGGGGTGGGGTGGAGAAGTTGGGGGGGGTGGAGGGGAAAGTAAGAACATGAATCATGTAACCATGGAAAATTTTTCTAAAAAATAAAAAATAATTAAAAAACCAAAAACTTAGATCTTTTGATTTATCAAACACTAAATTACTCTGACAATTTATTACTAAATTTTGTGTACCTGATCTATCCCACTGTAGCCAATGCCAGATTGTTTTGATAATTACTTATTTGTATTATAGTTTGAGACCCCGTATTCCTAAGCTACCTTCCTTCGAATTTTTGTTTTCATTGATTCCACAGGAAATATCAAGGGGAACAAAATGGTCAGGACCAGAGGGAAGGAGGAGGTGTGAGAGGGGAGTTTAAAATGAAGAATTTGAGTTAATGGAGCAGAGGATTTGGGTTAGAAACAGAGTTGATATCTCAGAGTAACTCAGCTCTACAACAATGAGAGACTTGTGTTGCAAGAAAGAAGGAGAAAAGGGACGAGAGGGGAGGAAAGAGAGATTGAAGCCAGACTTGGCTTCCAGTCTCAAGTTGATCTCATGGACTTGAGTGGCCTACCTTGTAAATAGTCTGTCCGTAAAGTCCTCAGAGTCCTTAGTAGAGCAGTCACTTTCAGCTTAAGACTAGTTTGAGTATGTGGCTAGCGAAGTCTTTACAGGATAGAGACAAAGAGTGCCTGACTAAGCTCATTTCTGTGATGGCAGTTTCATTATAATATAGCCTTGGAAACAGGAAGACTGAGTTCAAGCCTGGCCTCTGACAAATATTGGCTGTGTGACCCTAGTAAAGTCTTTTAATCTCTTAGTTCTCAGGGCAATTCTCTACGATTTTAGGTTGCAGAGAAGGTGACAGCCTGCCTAAGTAGAGGGAATTTTCTCATCTAAGAGTTGACTATTCCTATGAAATTAAAGGTCTAGCTCTTATTTTCATGTTTATTATGTTTTTATACTATATTATATGTGCCACTACGTAGTTATTAAAGCATAATATGAGCAGTTAAGTGGCCCAGTGGATAGAGCCTTGGGACTAGAGTCATCTTTCTGAGTTCAAATCTGGCCTCAGACACTTACTAGCTGCGTGAACTTGGGCAAGTCATTTAGACCTGTTTGCCTCAGTTTTCCTATTTATAAAATGAACTGAAGCAGGAAATAGTAAACCACTCCAGTATCTATGCCAAGAAAACCCCAAATGGAGTCATAAAGAGTTGGAAATGATTGGAAAATGATTAAATGACAATATAACACAATAGTTATAGATTATAATATTGTTAAATTATATTATGTTATAAGAATTGGTATATAAACATAACACAAAACTGTTCTTGGGTCTAGAAGGTATGCTGTCCAAGGACGGGAGTCTTGTTCCCTTTGCATCTCTCCCAGAAACCCAACACAAAGTTCCACTACTGTAGAAACTTGATGAAGATTTAGTGAGCAGGATGAATGCATGAATAGCTGAAAGAGTGAGTCCATGCTTCTGCCTTTCGAGCATGCTGTCATGACTCGTCTGACTCATTGTCTTTGCTTCTGCTTAACTGCTATTGCTGGGGCCACAGAATCTCTGCCTGCAAATTCTCACCTACTCATCCAGTCCCAGGGAGGGGAGGGAGATCAGAGCCCTTGGACCCAGGGCTGGCAGCTCAGTGTAGTTGGTCTGGCAGTTGTGCTCTAATCTTGAACCCATAATCCCACTGGCTTGAATCTTGGCTTGTTTACTGTGTCCATATTTTTACTCCGTTCCTTCCATTTAAAAAAAGGATAAGCTGAAGAGTGTTCAGAGGAGAGTGTTCAGAGGATGGTGAAGGGCCTTGAATCTGTGTCATATAATAATTAATGAAGGAATTGGGGATGTTTAGGTTGGAAAAGAGAAGACTTGGTGGGGGGAGAAGGGTATATAATGTTGTTCAATCATTTCAGTCTTGTCCACGCTTTGTGATCCCATTTGGGTTTTTCTAGGCAAAGATTCCAGAGTGGTTTGCCATTTTCTTCTCCAGCTCATTTTACAGATGAGAAAACTGAAGCAAACAGCGTTAAGAGACACACAGCTAGTAAGTGTCTGAGGCTGGATTTGAACTCAGGAAGATGAATCTTCACTGCCTCCAGGCTTTGTGTTCTATCCACTGTACCACCTACCTGTGGTAGTGACCGCCGTGTTCAAATATTTGAAGGGTTATCATGTGGAAGAGGGATTAAGCTTGTTCCCTTTTACTTCTGAGAGCAGAAATGGGCACAATAGGTTGCAAAAAGGCAGATTCAGTGCTGATTGATGTCAGAAAAAAAATCTTCCTAATGGTGGTTCTCATTGTTCATTTGTAACAGTCATCACCAACTCTTTGTGACTCCATTTGGGGATTTCTTGGCAAAAATACCGAAGTGGTTTGCCATTTCCTTCTCTAGTTCATTTTACAGATGGGGAAACAGAGGCAAATAGGGTTAGGTGACCTGCTCAGGGTCACCCAGCTAGTATCTGAGGCCAGAATTGTATTCAAGAAGATGAGTCTGCCTAATTAGAGCTCTAATGGTTAGAGCTGGCTGGAAATGGAAAGAGGCCATAGATTCCCCTTCTTTAGGGAGGCTAGATCTCCATTTTGGTGGTATGTTATATTGAAGATTCCTTTCAAGTATGTGTTGGACCAGTTGAGGTAGTAAGAGAGGAAACAAGGTAGGTAGGAAGGAAGGAATCAAGCAACTATTAAGTGCCTCCTATGTGCCAAGCACTTCACAAATATTAGCTCATTTGGTCCTCCCAATAACCCTGGGAGGTTGAGGACCCTGAGGCAGACAGAAGTCAAGTGACTAACCCTGAGCTACGTGGCTAGGAAATGTCTGAGGTTGGCTCCAGGCCCGGTGCCCTATTTGCTGTGCCACTTGCTGTTTTCTAGTTCAAATTCTGTGATTCTGTGAAATCATTTGCTCCTGGGACCTGATGAATCACCCCCCTCTCTCTGTGGGTCCGGCTGGTCTCTGGGCTCTGGGTGTCCTAATTCTGAACCTGTCAGGTCACTGCAGCCCTGTTTCTGGTGGGAGCTGCCCTTTGCCCCCAGGCGCACCCTCCCTCTTGTCTGGGATGGAAAAGATCCACACTGACCAACAAGTTCTTTATTATCACTGCTGATATTATGAGTATGAAGAAAGCAATATCCGAGTGATTTATTAACTTTCTCCAATTTTCATTTTCTTGCTCTTTTTAATATTTCTTCCCCATCTTTTGAAAAATGTGAAATGTAAATGCAGTGAATATGTTCAGCCTTTGTGTCTGGTGGCATTCGGACTGGAGGAGCAACAGAGAGCTTCTGTCTCTTGGCAGGGAGAGATCAAAATGAGAAAATCAGTGCCATCAACAGACTGAGGTCTACTTTGTGCATAGTCTGGACTTGGCATTGCAAGGGAGATGGAGGTTTTTTGACCTCAAATCTAGTAAGGGACAAAGGGTGGCTACTTGACACAGTAGAGTGCAGGGCATAGAGTCAGGAAGACTCATCTTCTTGTGTTCAAATATGACCTCAGACACTTCTTAGTTGTATGACCCTGGACAAGTCACTTAACTGTTTGCCTCAGTTTCTTCATCTGTAAAGCACAGAAAGAAATGGCAAACCACTCCAGTATCTTTTTTTCTCTTTCTCTCCCTCCCCTGATTTGTAAATTGTTTTGTTGTGGTTTTTTTTTTGTCACATTCATTTCAAAACCACACTCGGCTAATAAAGAAATATGAAGATTAGCAACACTGTAAAAAAACAAACCCCAAAAACCCCAAACCATGAATTGAAGATTCATCTAGTCTCATCTTTTGCTCATTTCACAGATAGAGAAACTGAGACCCAGAAGTGTTTTCATCCTCTTAAGGTTATAAAAGGTAGTGGCATGGAAACAAATAGATATAATAAAAAAATAATAAGGTAAGATAAGTGCCATAGGTGAAGTAGGGAGTACAGTGTAAGAAAGGTAGGTAAAAAGAAGTCACTTTTGATTGGTGGGATTCAGGAAAGACTTCAGAGAGGAGTAGTATTTAATCTGAGTTGAGGAAGTATAGACAGAATTTTAATAGTAGAATTAGAAGGTGAGAACATTTTAAAAATGTTTATTTTTATTATCATGCACTTTCTTGTTAGTCATCGTTGTAAGAGCACACTCATATATAACCAAAACTCCAAATTAAAGCCATAAATACTGATCTAAAGGATGGTATGCTTTGATCTGCATCCATCCAACTCCAATAGTTCTTTCCCTGTAGGTGGAGAGTGTTCCCTGTCATAAGTCTTTCGGGATTGTCCCAGATCATCGCGTTGCTGAGAGTAGCCAAGGTTTCGCAGTTGGTCATCATACAATATTGCTGTTACTGTGTATAATGTTCTCCTGGTTCTGCTTATTTCACTCTGCTTCAGTTCCTGCAGATCTTTCCAGCTTTTTCTGAAATCATCTTGCTTTTAATAGTATTCCATCACTAGTATATACCACAATTTGTTCGGCCATTCCCCAGTGGATGGACATTCTCTCCATTTCTAGTTCTTTACCCCTACCAAAAAAGCTATTATAAGTATTTTTGTCCAAGTAGGCCCTTTCCCCTTTTTTATAATCTCTTTGAGATATAGACCCAGGAATGATATTACAGGATCAAAGAGTATGCACAAGAGGAGGACATTTCTCTCAGAGAGAATAGGATTAACAAAGGAATGAAGATAGGAGAGCACAGGACACATTTAGGAGTGGTGTTGAATCCAGTTTGGCTGGAGTATACAATTTTTGAAGGGAAGCAGCAAGAAATAAGGTATTAAAGGTTTGGACCCAGAAGGCAGAGGATCTTGAATGCCTGGCTGAGGAAACAAGATTTCATCCTATAGGCCAGTGGTCTCCCAAGTCCACTTTGGCTTGGGGAATGGCTATGGACTTCAGGTGATGCATGAGGTAACTGATGGAGGTGTGCAAAGAAAATAAGAGCCTGGGTTCACCCTGTGGCTTGGTGAGTTTTCAGCAAAAGTTGCTCTATTAGGGGACTAGTGGGATGGGGAAAGTTGTAGACACTGATTGCTCCATCCTTTCCATTTCCCATAAAATGCTAGGCTGGGGCATTGGGAATAGAGTAGGCTGAGTGAGGGATCCAGGAGGCCAGGCTGAAGGGGGCTCTTGAGTGGGGGCAGCAGAGCTGTGGGTAATAGGATGGAGGCTGTGAAGGGGGGCTGGGCCATGTTGCTCAAGGAGCTTGGGGTGCCAGGCCTGGAGCAGGAGCGCTTGATCAGAGGCCAAGAATGGCGGTCTCTTTCAGATGTGGAGGTGACAATGAATAAGAGTGGAAACCTCTGGGGAGGCAGCGTGTGCATGCTATTGGGGCTGCCTAATGGTCTTGCCCTTCTGTTCTTCCTCCCTCTGAGAGATGGGCAGGTGTTAATAGCCATGGGGATGGAAGGAGGAGGGGCTGGGCTTTTGAGAGAGGCCAGTGGCCGGTGGCTAAGGCAGAATCTGATAAGGCTGTGAAATGCTCACCAAGTGCCTGCTATGCGCTGGCATCATACTCCTGGGGAACCAAAGTCAAAAGGGAAACAATTCTTGCCCTTGAGGAATTTATAGTTGGGGAAGACAACATTTGCACATGTGGTTGTATACCATATTTACAAGCTAGAATAAGCTAACTGGGGGAAGGCACCAGCAGCTGGGGAGATTGGGGAAGGATTTGTGCATATTTTTTATTTAGAGGATTACACAATCAAAAATGTCTGGAGACTGTTGCTACGGGCAAGAGGGAGCCACTGCAAGGTTTTTGGGCAAGGGAATAACATGATCAGACTTTAAAAAAAACAAAACCCTTTATTTTCTGCCTTAGAATCAATACTAAATATTGATTCTAAGGTAGAAGAAGGTAAGGGCCAGACCAGGGGTCGGCAACATATGGCTCGAGAGCCATATCTGGCTCTTTTGAGGGCCAGATATGGCTCTTTCTGCAGGAGCCATAAAGTCAATTTTTTTTCAGGCGCTGTTACAGGAGCGCACTGTGAGCACTGTACGGCTCTCACGAAATTACATTTTAAAAAATGTGGCGTTTATGGCTCTCACGGCCAAAAAGGTTGTCGACCCCTGGACCAGACAATGATCACACAGCTAGGAAGATCTGAACCCAGGACCTCCTGACTCCAGGCCAGACTCTTGATCCACTGAGCCAGCCAACTGCACCCCAGACTTGTTTTTAAGGAGATTATCCTGGAGGTCTATGCAGAGATGGTAGCATCATTAACTCTTTGTGTTATCAGCTCCAATTTCTCACTGGTGATGCTCTGAGACTGACAGCAGCTCCACCCAGGAAGCAGACAGAGCCCGGGATATGGGGTTGCTCGAGGAGATCACCATGGCTACAGACTAATCAGAGAGCTGGATTTGCCACCCAACCTCTTGGAACACGTTGACTGCAAAACATTCCCTGTGTCCTGGTGCCTGACTCTCAATTCCTTGGCAGATTGAGGTTTAGAATTCATGCCTGAGCTCACTCTTAGGCCTTACTTTTTCAGTCCCTCAGCTTAGTCATCTCGGTGGGGTGGAACGAAGACTAGGCATGGAGTCAGGAGCCCTGAGCTTTTGAATTTTAACTCTGCTATATGAAACCTGTGTGACTCTAGGAAGTCACCTAAACTCTCTGGGCCTCTGTTTGCTCATCTGTAAAATGAAAGGCATAGACTAATTGAACTCTAAGACCATTTCTAGCTCTAACTCTCATGACTCCTATGGCCTATCCAATGAATAGCTAGAAAAACTTTCTTTTTTTTTTCAAGAATATTTTATTTTTTACTCTATTACATATATAAAAAAATTTAACATTCATTTTGGAAAAAGTTCTCTTATTGGTGGCACCAAAAACAAGATATATACAGGATGAAATTTTTATTGTTGAATCATTTGGATTGTGTCGGATTCTTCATGTTCCCATTTGGGGTTTACTTGGCAAAGATATCAGAATGGTTTGCCATTTCCTTTTTCAGCTCATGTTACAGATGAGGATCCTGAGGCAAACAGGGTTAAATGACTTGTTTAGGGTCACATGGCTAGTAAGTGCCTGAGGCCAGATTTGAACTCAAGAAGATGAGGTTTTCTGATTTCAAGCCCAGTGCCCTATATACTGTGCCACCTAACTGCCCACAGGATAAGTTGGAGACTTCTCCGTGGAGAAAAAGTGCTAGTTTTAAGAATGTATAAAGGAGGCATCTGGGTAGCTCAGTGGATTGAGAGCCAGACCTAGGGATGGGAGGTCCTAGGTTCAAATCTGACCTCGGACACTTTCTGACTGTGTGGCCCTGGGCAAGTCACTTGACCCCTATTGCCTAACCCTTACCACTCTTCTTCCTTGGGACCAATATGTAGTATTGATTCTAAGGTGGAAGGTAAGAGATTTTTTTTGGAAGAAAAAAAAAAGGAGGGATAGGAAAGGTTTCTGGAAGAACATGGAATTTTAGCTAGACTTGGAGGAAGCCAGAGAATCTTGGAGGCAAAGATGTTGAGGGAGTTCCAAGCACAGAGGACAGTGAGTCCAAATTTTCTCTCTTCTTCTGACCCTCCCTCCCTCACTTCTTTTCTGCCCTTCTCCCTCCTTGAGATGGTAAGCAATCTGATGTAGATTTTACATGTGCAATCATGCAAAACATTTTTCCATATTAGTCATTTCGTGGAAGAGATCTCAGATAGAAAAAAAAGGAGAAAAAAGAAAATAAAATATAGCATGTTTCAGTCTACATTCAGACTACACTAGTTCTTTCTCAGAAGGCAGATAGCATTTTTCATGGTGAGTCTCTGGGACTGTCTTAGATCACTGCATTGCTAATAACAAGATGATTCACACTTGTTCAAGAAACATTGCTGTCAGCTGCGTACAATGTTCTTCTGGTTCTGCTGACTTCACTTTGCATCAGTCATTGTATTTCCAGATTTTTCCAAAGTCACCCTGCTTGTTATTTCTTATAGCACAATAGTATTCCATCACTATCATATGCCACAACTTGTTCAGCCATTCCCCAACTGATGGACATCCCCCCAATTTTCCAATTCTATGCTATCACAAAAAGAGCTCCTAAGCAAAACTTTCACAGTATTTCTTGAGTTAGTAGGGTAAAATAGGAAGTGTTTGCTAAGAAAATTCCAAATGAGGTCAAGAAGGATCTGGATATGACTTAAAAATAAGATGATGGAAGCAGTAAGGCACAGGGCATAGAATGTTTCAGGAAGGAACATCAACTTTGAGTAGCTTTAACTTTTGCAGTGACAATGAGAGAAGGGCTTAGGATGAAAAATGGTGAATTGTCACTTGTGAAGGTTAATTGTTAACACATTCCCTCCTTTCCTTTTTTAGCAAGAGAAGCCTTTTGTTCTCCCAAGAACTGAACCACAACAGTTATCTACATTTAATTAAGTTTTGCATGACTCAACAAGATGAATCTTGAGAAATGGGTCCATTTGCTGCCTAGTAGAGGGATTCCCAGCTGTTACCTAGAGGGTTTGTTAGCACCCAACAGTCAGTGTTTATAGGATCAGGGCATCAAGAGATAAAAAAGATCTTAGATCCTCTAGCCTAACTCTTTAGTTTAGCAAATGAGGCAACTGAGTCTCTGAGAGACAAGGAGACTTTATCCTCACATACTCTGAGAGTCAGTGATTTTTGTCTTCTTACTGTTCCTTGAACAAGACTCTCCATCTTGTGGTGCTCACTGACCACTGTGCTTGCCAATCCCTCTCCCTCAGCATCTTTGTCTCCTAGATTCTCTGGCTTCTTCCCAAGTCTCACCTCCTTCAAGAAACCTTTCCTTATCCCTTCCTAATGCTAGTGCCTTTTTTCTATTGTTCATCTCCAATTTATCCTGTGGGCAGTTAGGTGGCACAGTATATAGGGCACTGGGCTTGAAATCAGAAAGCCTCATCTTCTTGAGTTCAAATCTGGCCTCAGGCACTTACTAGCCATGTGACCCTAAACAAGTTATTTAACCCTGGTTTGCCTCAGGATCCTCATCTGTAACATGAGCTGAAAAAGGAAATGGCAAACCACTCCAATATCTTTGCCAAGCAAACCTCAAATGGGGCCATGAAGAGTCCAACACAATCTAAATGACTCAACAATAAAAATTTCATCCTGTATATATCTTGTTTTTTGTTACCACCAATAAGAGAACTTTTCCAAAATGAATGTTAAAAAAATTTTTTTACATGTAATAGAGCAAAAAATAAAATATTCTTGAAAAAAAAGAAAGTTTTTCTAGGAGAGGCTATAGGAGTCATGAGAGAGCTAGAAATGGTCTTAGAGTTCAATTAGTCTATGCCTTTCATTTTACAGATGAGCAAAATAAATATATATTTATATATTATTTATATATATTTAAATCTATACCTTCCATCTTAAAATTAATACTGTGTATTGGCTCCAAGGCAGAAGAGTGTTAAGGGCTAGGCAATGGGGGTTAAGTGACTTGTCCAGGGTCACATAGCTAGGAAGTATCTGTGGTCATATTTGAACCCAGGACCTTCTGTGCGTAGGCTTGGCTCTCAGTCCACTAAGCCACTTAGCTGTACACCCCCCCCCCCAACTTGTTATACAATTTATTTGCCTATTGTTTCCCCCATTAGACTGTAAGCTCCTTGAGAAGGACTGCCTTTTTACCTTTCCTTTTATTCCTAGT
Organism: Gracilinanus agilis; assembly: GCF_016433145.1. Taxonomy (NCBI): domain Eukaryota; kingdom Metazoa; phylum Chordata; class Mammalia; order Didelphimorphia; family Didelphidae; genus Gracilinanus; species Gracilinanus agilis. The sequence goes on along the minus strand of NC_058131.1, from coordinate 391,450,978 downwards.
GCTTAGCACATATCCAGACTATATTCAGGAGTGATCACTGGTCCATTTTGGCTGGAATATAGAATTTTTTGAAGAGGAGAAGCAAGAAATAAAACATTAAAAGTAGTTTGGGACCAGATATTAGAGAGCCTTGAATGCCTGACTAGAGAGCGGGGATTTCATCCAATTGGCCAGTAGTTTGCAAAGAGGGGGCTATCAGCTCCAGATGGTTCCTGAGGCAATTGATGGGGTACACAAAGAAAATAATGGCCTGGGGGTTTTGTATCTCCAGTGCTTACCAGTGTCTGGCACTAAAAGGCCCCACAGATAGTATGCAGCTGAGTTGGGATTTAAATTCTGGTTCTTTAGCTCCAAATCCAGGGCTCTAAGAATGAGGTATGTTCTGGGTAATTTCCCCTAAAAGGTCAAACTGCCTGTGGCCAAAACACTGTCAAAGCCTGCTTGCTTTCTACTTTTTCATCATCAAACCTGGCCAGGTAATGGCCACTCTGGGTGAAATGTATCATGGTCCAATGCTTCTATTCCCCCTTCACATCCATATAATTCACAAATGTAGAAGAATCGGTATTTGACCAGCCCCTCCATCCAGAATGAATCACACAAAGTAAAGGACAGATAATGAGATGTTAAACTAGTTATAAAGGTATACCCTTTATGCTGTAAGATACTTTTAGAAAGTGTGAAGAAGTTTCTCCTTGACAGAATTGGATGGAGAGTGCCATTTGGACATGTTGAGACAATTGCTGCCTCACTGAACTCCCCAATCCCCCCACACCCCAGTGTAGACCCTCAAATTGGTAATTCTGTATTTTCTTTCTCCTCTTAACCTTCCTCAACAAATCCTAGAACCTTTTCCTTTGGACACAGAGAAAGTCTATTTCTTAAAAAACTGTCTTTGTTCTAAACATTTACCTTGATTTTATAAATAGTGATAAATATAGATATTTTCTTAGCCTGATGTATTTGTTTGGAATGTAATTGGGAGCAGGCATTTGAGGTGGAGCATCTCAAGGGAGGAAAGAGACAAAACTAAGGTGTTTTACCAGGGCTTTATCCCTGATTGGGGGCTCAGAGCAAGAAAAATAAAGAATCACAGCTTCTTTTGTTTTAATTTCCTAGAGTAGAGAGACAATGTTTATATTGGGAAACCCATCTAGGTAAGATGTCAGTAGTTGAGTGGGTATTATTAAGTGATGAAGGGTGCCTTAACAACCCTGTTCACTATCTCACCTTTCCTCATAAAAAAAAGCCAGGAAGTTGAAGTCACAGCCTCTGAAAGTGGGGAGGTACAAGGACAACTGAGAAATGGCAATGCCCCTGCCCCCCACATTTTCAGCCCTTGCACTTATTAGGAAGGTTTGTGGGAAAATGTCTCATTTGGCCATAAGAGTTTATTCTTAATTTTTATCAAAATAAATGTATTTGCTCTAAAACAATACACCAATCTAGGCATCAAATTATAAGGTACATCTTAACTAGAATTCCATTCAATGCAACAAACAGTATTGAGTGCTTACTCTGTACAAGGTATTGTGCTAGATGGTGAGGATACAAAGATAAAAATGAAATGGGTCCTTCTTTCAAAGCAATTCTAAGAAGGAGAGAGTATTAATAATTGTGTGTGTAAATCAAGAAGACAACCTGATGTATACTTTAAAGCAGTGGTTCTCAAACTTTTTTGACCTACTGCCCCCTTTCCAGAAAAAATATTACTTAGCCCCCTGGAAATTAATTTTTTTAAAAATTTTAATAGCAATTAATAGGAAAGATAAATGCACCTGTTGCCATCACTGCCTCCCTGGATTGCTGCAGCACCCACCAGGGGGCGGTGGTGCCCACTTTGGGAATCACTGCTTTAAAGGAAGCTAGGTAGGGGGCAGCTGGGTGGCTCAATGGATTGAGAGCCAGGCATAGAGATGGGAGATCCTGGGTTCAAATATGACCCCAGACACTTCCCAACTGTGTGACCCTGGGCAAGTCACTTAACCCCCATTGCCCAGCTCTTACTGCTCTTCTGCTTTGGAACCAATACACAGTATTGATTCTAAGAAGGAAGGTAAGAGTTTAAACAAAAAATAAAGGAAGCTAGGTGTTCTACAAAGTAGAGGTTAGTCAGGAAAGCATCAGATATGGGGGAAACTTTGTGCAAAGGCATGGAGACTAGAGATGGAATGCCATATATACAATTCTTGCTTTCTATCAATTTGCATTACACAAATTTGATTTTACATAAAGGATTCTGAAAGAAATCTGAATTCCAAAAGACTTTACTGTTAACTTTACTGTTCAGAAGTAATGTGCTCTCTCTCTCTCCATTCCTACCCCTTGGCCTGGTGCTCTGCAGCCTCCCACCCCTCCTCCAAACCCCTTACTGCCCACAATAAAAGCAGAAGAACAGGAGCAGACAGATCTGCTGTGTTACCAGGAAAAGAGACCTTTTCCTCCCCTCTGCTCAGCCTTCGGTGTCCAGCTCTGGCTGGCTGGTGCCCTGCGTCTGTTCCCAGGCCCCAGCCTATTGCTTGTCCTCTCCTGTCTGTGTCTGTGTCTGTGTTTGTGTCTGTACCTGGCTCCCACTTGTCTGGCTCCCCGTTTCCCCCACGCCTAGGTTCTGGTCAGGTCCCCAAGTAGGTCCACTTATGTAAAGTGAGAACTGCCTGTTTGGGGAACAGTTAGTGGGTCAGTTTAGTTGGAACTGAGAATGTAGGAAGATGGACAATGTGAAATAAGACTAAGTTGGGTTTTTTTAAAAAATTAATTTTAATTTCATTTATTTATTTTTAAAGGCAATGGGGGGTCAAGTGACTTGCCCAGGGTCACACAGTTAGGAAATGTCTGAGATTTGAACCTAGGACCTCCTGTCTCTAGACCTGGCTCTCAATCCACTGAGCTACCCTGCTGCCCCCTACATTGTTTTTTTTTTTTTTTTTTTTTTTAAGCTGCAGGTCAAAATGCTGGCATTTCAGAGTTGAGAGAGACCTTAGAGGTTCTCCCCCACCCCCAGCTCTTCCATTTTATGAACAGAGAAAATTAGGGCTCGGAGAGAAGTGCGACGTTTATTAGGACACTCATTCTTATCTCTTCCTTGCTTAGCCCTAAACATCATTGACATTTAACAGCAGCAATAACTTTCTTTATTAATTTCATGGCTGTGTTTAATATTAACCCAACTACTGGCTAAGTATCTTTTTTCCTTATCACATTGCAATTTTGAAGACCTTCTTTGAACAGATTGTATTTGCTCTCCTTCATGTTTGCTCTTGTGATCACAATTCCACAATATTGTCAGCTCTCCCCTAGCCTTCGTTCTTTATGTGAGGGTGTGCTGTTGCCTAGCAACCCCAGATTGGCGCTGGGTGACTGTAGAGCCCCCCTCTCCGCTCCCCCCGCCCCCCTCCAGCCTGCTGCTGAGAAGTGTCTGCATCGATGTGCCTGAGCGCGGAAGAAAAGGACATTTTCCAGTGGTGGCTTAAATGAGCTGTGAATATTTATGGCTGCCGGGGCAGGCCACCAAGAAGCGCCCCGAGGCTGAGCTCCACAACGGCGGGACTTGCTTTTTTCACCCTGGCCCACGCTGGAGAGCCGAGGTGGCATCTGATAAAGGAAACCATTGGCTTTTAATAACCGGGAGATGCCGTGGGGCATGTTTTCCTGGGGGTGACTTCTCAGCAGCGGGAGTGGCTGGCTGCCCACTTGGACGCCTCTGGCCTCTGAGGGAGCCCCGCCAGCCCTAAACTGGGGTGAGAGCTCGACTCCACCCACCTCCTTTGGGTAGGAGCCCTGAGGCTTCACCGTGGCCCAGCCATCCATTAACAAGTACTTATTTGTATGGGAGGCAACGGCAGTGGGAAGCAAAGAACGTTGGACTGAAAATCAGAAGATGAATTTTGGTCCCCTCTCTGCCGTGGTGTGACCCTGGGCAAGTCACTTGATTGCCTAGCCCTGACCGTTCTTCTGCCTTGGAACTGAAGGCAGGGGCTTACAGGATTCTATTTACTTTTTGTCTTTGCATTCTCCACATCTAAATTGTCTTGGAAGGCAGACTAAGGCAGGTTAAGGGCAACCCTCAGACCTCAAACTTGGTGAGTTAGAGGAATATCTACTCCAAGCACATGAAGACTTCTCTCAGCAGAATGGGTAGATGAAAACAACTCGTTCCAGTGGCCATGAGAGCGGCTGAAGCAGGCATTGGGGAGCCCTCAGAGCTCTGCTAGACATGGAAGATGCCAAGGCCATCCGCTGCATCCTGGGCCATTGCCAGGGGTCCTGACTTTTGTCTTGTCCCGGACTTGGATGGCTAGAAGAGAGAGTGAAGCTGATGACTTTGTGCAGCTCTGCCTCATTTAAATCCAACTCACCCTTAGTCCATACTGATATCATTGGCCCTCTTCAAACATGAAACATAACGATCTAGCCTTGTGCATTTGAAAATGATTTTAAAATTATATTTCCCTCCAATTATTACGGTTTTAAAAAAACAAAACACCTTTACCTTCCATCTTAGAACCAATACTGTGGATTGGTTACAAGGTAGAAGAATGGTAGGGGCTAGGCAATGGGAGTTAAGTGACTTGCCCAAGGTCACACATCCAGGAAGTATCTGAGACCAAATTTGAACCCAGAACCTCCTATCTCTCAGGCCTGACTCTCCATTCACTGAGCCACCCTGCTGCCTCCTACTACAGTTTTTAATAAACATTTTCTGGCATTTTGTGAACCATGTTCTCTACCAGCTTTTTTTTGAAGGGTTCAGATCTGTTGTTTCATTAATACAAAGAAAAACCATGAGGAATTCCCCTCTACTAACCTGCACCAACAATTTCTCTGCGATTTATCCTCTTGGCGAGTTACCTGAGGTCAATAAGAGATAAGGTGATTGCTTAGGGTCACATAGAAGCCGTCAGTTTTTTCAAGGCTGACTCTCTCTCCAATAGGCCATATGAACTCTTTTGTACATTAGTAGAACTTAGTTGTTTGTTGGAAGGAATTTATAGTCTATAAATGTAGACTCGACACCAGTGATTCCCAAAGTGGGCACTACTGCCCCCTGGTGGGTGCTGCATCGATCCAGGGAGGTGGTGATGGCCATAGGTGCATTTATCTTTCCTAGTAATTGCTATTAAAATTAAAAAAATTAATTTTCAGAGGGCTAAGTAATATTTTTTTCTGGAAAGGGGGCGGCAGGCCAAAAAAGTTTGGGAACCACTGCAATACACAAACAAATATGTTTGTTGCTATTTAGTCATTTCAGTTATGTCTGACTCTTTGTTTCTCTATTTGGGGTTTTCTTGGCAAAGACACTGGAGTTGTTTGCCAGTTCCTTCTCCAACTCATTTTACAGATGAGGAAACTGAGGCAAATAAAGTTAAGTGGTTTGCCCACAGTCATACAACTTAGTGTCTGAGGCCAGATTTGAACTTGAGAAGATGAGTCTTTCTGACTCCGGGCCAAGCAATCTATTCACTGTGCCAACTATCTGCTCCAAACAAATATGCCATATTTATTTAAATAAATACAAGTTGGAATGTCCTATGGGAGAAGGTGATTCAGACAAAATGCTCTGGAAAATTTGAGGTGGGAGAAGAATTCATGGTGGAGGCATTGCCACCTGATAGTCCTGAGCTGTCTCAAAGGTTCTAGTAGAGTCTCTGGTCTGTGAAGGCACAGGGTAAGGGGAATATAGTCAATTTATTTGATTTCTGTCCTTGGGAATGTAAGCCAGTTGTTTGATGCTATAACTCTAAAGGGAGGAAGAGGAAAGAGAAGATTGGGGGAGGAGGCGGAGGACAGTGAGGAAGAAAAGAAAGAAAATGAGGAGGAGGAGCTCACTGAGCTTTTATACACTGACAACATCTTCCCCTCAAACCCCATCTGGGGAAGTTCTTCAAAGTCCATCTGAAATGTTATATCTTCCATGAAGCCTTCTCTGATTTCCCCAGTGGAAAGTGTCATTTGAACTCAAGGTCAATACCTGAGAAAATGTCCTTGACTGTTAACAAATACTAGTTGAAATGCCTAAGTGGAAAAGCTGGAACAACTTACAACATCTCAACAGAGCCATAAATGATTATTTGAAAATGTACATCTTTAGATTTTTTTTTTTTAGAAATTGTCCTCTTAAACATTGCTGTAACTAAGGAACTAACTGTTCTCTTTTAGTCTGTAATGTAGGTTAAATTAGCCTATTGGGTCCATCCTAGGATGAAGAGCTTCCCTAGAAACTTCTGGGGACTCTAAGGACATGATGACTTTGAGCTGGGGACTTTTGGGGAAGGATGACATTACTGGCTGCTTCCAGCCAGCTGGTGGTCCAGGCTGACAAGGCTCATCTTCTAGATATGATGCAGAAAGTTCTGAGTTGTTACTTTGTTCCTACCCACCCTGGGACCATGGCAGGGAGCTAAACTCTGCCTCAGTTAAAAGGAGAGACAACTTTCAGCGGACTCTCTCTTCTCTCAAGCCTCCGAGTGGCATCATGTAACTTCAAGAGTTCCAGTGAGAAGTGAGGGGTAGCCCGTCCTTTCCCGTTTTCACACTATGCTGAATACTTTCATAGGGCAGCTAGAAGTGGAAAACTACTCAGTGAACTCACACTTGGGCTCCTGAACGTCTTTTCCCTCTCAGTCCTTCCTTTCCCCAGTAGGTACAGGAGTATCAACCCTGAGGTGGAGCTGTCTAGACTAGGTAGTGATGGTGACTTCATGAGAGAGCCAGAGACCCTGGATTTGTTGAGCGAAGCTGACTGGTGGCAAGGCAAACTTTTTCACTGGAGAAGACACTGGCAAGAGGAAGAGGTGAACCCCCCTGGCTTGGTTTGCCAGAAGATATTAGTTTTCAGGGAGACAAGGCAGAGCTAAGGTGAAAAATAAAAAGCCCAATCAACAGTTCTACAAACTGCTTTCTGTTTTTTTTTTAAAGCTTACTATCAGTCTTAGAATCAATAGTGTGTATTGGTTCTAAGGTAGAAGAGATAAGGACTTGCACTGAGTCACACAGCTAGGAGTTATCTGAGTTCAGATTTGAATCCAGGTCCTCCCAACTCCAGGTCTGGAGCTTTATACACTATGCTACTTAGCTACCTCTCCATTAACACTCTGTCTCTGTCTCTGTCTTTCTGCCTTTCTCTCTCTCTCTCTCTCTCTCTCCCTCTCTCTCTCTCTCTCTCAATCCTTACTTTCTGTCTTAGAATTAATACTGTGTATTGGTTCTAAGACAGAAGAGTGATAAGAGCTGGGAATGGAGGTTAAGTGACTTGTTCAGGATCATACAGCTAGGAAGTGCCTGAGGCTAGATTTGAATGCAAAATCTCCCACAAACAATGATGTTTGAATATCTGCCAACTAGCAGAGTGTAACAATAGTCATACATTACTGAGTCCTGTTTTAAAGTGTGTGGTGCTAGTCTTTTATGTCTGGCATTTTTTTTTCTGTGTGCATAGGAAAAAAAATACCCCACCCATACCTGATTTATATTGTATTCTGAGTACTTCCCCTTTTGGGGAGACCTAGACATGAACTCCAAACTTCAAACTTGAAATGTAGACATACAGGAAGCTGGAGATGAGTATTTAGCATTTTGAAGAATGTAAGAAAAGGGAGCCTGGTCACTCTCTCATTAAAGACCAGATTCCCCCAGCACTGACCCTGTCTAGACTACCTGCCTAGCCTCAAAGCAGAGGAACCTCTTAGGGAGAAGGAATGGGCAAGAGCTCAAGCCCCAAGGGCCTAGCACTGTTTTCCTAATGTTAGAAATTGGATTTTTTTCTTACTAAAAATGTATGTTCTTTTGCTTGATCACATTCTATTTCCCAGTAGTGTGAACTCTGTTTTTTCCCCTGAGTTTAAGGGTAGGATTATTCGTGCCATATCCCCACAACACCTAGCATCACACCCCCTGCACATCACACGAAGTTGGTAAATGTATGTGGAGTTTGAATATATCCTTCTAGAATCTTTTATTTCTTAACCTTCTGTTCTATTTCCCCAGCTAATCACTAGTCTTGGTTCATAACCCACGTGGCTTCCCAATTCTGAGCATTGTCAGAGAAAGTAATGAAACTCTCCTGGAAAATCTTCTCTAGAATCATCTTCTACCTTTATACATCTCTTCTCAGCTGCCAACATATTCTCTATGGTTACTGTCCCAAATGTAAGCTCCTTGAGGACAGGGATGGTGTCTCTTTTGTGTATATATCCCCAGGACCTTAGATAATGCTCAGAACACACCATATAATACAATTAACGTTTCTATCTCAAATACTTCTAAACCTATGGAATTTGCAGCTTAGGGGCCTCCTTTCCTTTGGAAGATTCACTGTTGGAGAAGGTGGGACACCATACAATATTTGAAAAATAGGGATATTTAGAGTCAGAAAAACTTAGTTTAGAACATCAATCTGTATTTTCTTACCTGGATGTCTTTAGACCTTTTGTTCTCTGAACTTCAATTTCCTCATCTGTAAAATGAGGGTATTGGCTAAATGAGCCTTTAGAGACCATTAACACCTCTAGATCTAGCTTGTTAAACTCTTGCCTGTGTATAGGACAGTCCTGCAGATCTTACCATCGAGACAAAAAATTTCCCTGTGCTCAGAGCAAAATGAAATAAATGAATGAATCTTATAACATTGGAAAACTTATATGGAAATTTTTTATTAAAATAAAATAAAGATAAAACATTTAAAAAAAAAGACTAGTCACCAGTTACCACCCTTGGAAGCTTATCCTGTTCTCACCAGCTTGCCTGTCTGCTTTCTTCATCCCTTGCATCAATGCCAGGATGACCAGGCAGACACAGGGTCAGAGGTTTGGCCCTCTATGACTGCCTGCCTAGGCTCCTGCTGCCTTTGCCCACCTTGGTCCCCTGGTCAGTTCCACAACTGATTTGTTCCTTCTTTGGCTTATACCAGTCTGCTCTCCCTCTTTGTTCCCATTGCCATCTGTCTGGGCTTCTACTTCACTTATTACCTAAATATTCTTCTCTAACTTGTTTGTTTGACTTGAATTGATCCTGGCTGTTTGGCCGTCTGTCCAATTTGGTTGCCAAGAGTCTCTGATTGGCCTTGTCAGTTATGTCTTCAGAGAAAAATTCTGTCTCCTGGGGTTGAGGGAACAGATACTGGGCAGCCCTTTATTCCCTTCTTTTCTGCTCTGGGGCAGCAATCTACCTTCCCTTCTGGATTTGGCTGCTTTATTTATTCCATGGGTCTTGGGTAATGTGCCATCACCTGTATAGTTAGTCCCATTCAGACAACAGAGGTGCCAGACCCTTCCCAGAGCGTACCCCCTGGGTCTTTGTGGACCTTCAGGTCACAGAACTCCCGTATCTTCCCACATCATCCTTCCTGGTGCAATTCTCTTTCATGCCTTTCAGTAAGCCTCTCTGGGTGGGATCTATCCAATGAACTACAGATATGATGGAATCCTAGGGAGGAAAAGGATGGCTTCAGTTCATCTTGGGAGGAAAGTTAGGTTTCAGAGTTTCAGAGTTTGAGTGTTGTCATCAATATGCTCAGCCCTGGCTTTAGAGACCTCCAGCATCTTCTCTGGGGCCCAAAAACAGCTTAAGCAGAAAGGGGAACAGCCTGGCACTCCAGGAGAGTGAATGAATTCAGCTTTAAAAATCGGAGCATTGGCATACGCTGTTCTGAGTCTTCCAGGTTACATGAGAGGGATTTGTCAATTTAGTTCTCAGGGCATCAAAGGGAAGCCCATTTTGTACCGTGTCTGTTTCAGAATCAGTTTCTAAGTGGGTATTTTGCTTGGTTCTTGAAAGCAAAGCTGCCTCAGGCCCGTTTTCCCACTTGTAACCTGAAGCTTATCAGCCACATTTACCAGCAGCTCCTCGTGAACACACTGTCCTTGCTGCTTCTTACTCAGGAATTCAACAAACATTTGTAAAGTATCGACTCTAAGTCAGACCCCGAGCTATGTGCCTGGGGTACAAAGACAGGCCACAATGAAGACCTTACCTTCAAGGGATTTGCCATATAACCCATCTGCTATGCTGAGTTGTGTAACCTGGACTTCAAGCATGCTACATTTTGCTCAAGTGGAGCCTGCTAAGTCCCCCACCAAGGGTAGGATTGGCTGCCATCATCTTTAAAAGTGGTCAGACCAAGCCAGTGGCTCTCCTCCATCTCTTGGCTGGGTTCTTTTCTGTGAATCCTATCTGCTGTGCCCATTGTAGGTGCCATCAACTATACTGTTAAGAGGAGAGGGATTAGCTTTCCTCTGTTTACCTCTCTCTGTTGCTTAATTGTTTCAGTTCTGTCCAACTCTTTGTAACTCCATTTGGGGTTTTCTTGATAAAGGTACTGGAGTGATTTGCCATTTCCTTCTCCAGATCATTTTATGGTTGAGAAAACTAAGGCAAACAGGGTTAATGATTTGTCCATGGTCACATAGTTAGTCAGTATCTGAGGCCAGATTTGAAGTTGGGTCTTCCTGACTCTAGACCAGGTGTCCCAAACACTGCGCTATCTAACTGCCTAATTGTTATACTTTTTGAAGCAAATTTTCCTTTGTAGAAGGTCTAGTTTTTCAAATGCATCCCTATCTCATTACCATGAATTCTCCCTCCATCAGATCTCCCTTCCCAGAACTTCCATGACTGGTCATCTGGTATAGTTTTCTTGGGTGTCTTTCTCTAAGTCCTTTGTATAGAACTGATTGACCCAACATGCTGGAAGTCTCCTTCTGCTCCCTTTAATATTTTTGGTGAGTTGGTACCAGTTCCAGACTCTGACTCTCTGGTTATTATAATTGAATAATTTGAGGTTAAAATATTGTTACATGTATGAACATCCATTTTTGTCTATTCAAGTTTTTCTAATCCTTTAGAGTTGATTTATGTGGCAAATTTTCTAACTGCACAATATATATGAACAAACAACTGTCATAGAAGGCAGAAAACATTAAGGGGATGAGAGAGACATACTCATTACCAAATGAACTCAGATGTTTACAGTGCAAGAGATACTAGTATGGGAGCAGAGGAGATTGTCCAAAGCTAAGGCTCCTTTAGAAGATTGAGATGGGTGGAGTTAGGCTCAAATCCTGGGGCTCAAAAGGGTGGAGTCACAGCTTTGTATCAACTCTTTGAATGAGCTCAAACCTATAGGCAGAAGAATCTAAGGGGCACCTGGGTAGCTCAGTGGACACTTCCCAGCTGTGTGACCCTGGGCAAGTCACTTAACCCCCATTGCCTAGCCCTTACCACTCTTCTGCCTTGGAATCAATACACAGTATTGTACAGAAGGTAAGGGTTAAAAAAAAAAAAGAAGAATCTAGTGGAACTAGAGATCAACTCTAGCATTTCTACCTGGAGGATCCTGCCACATAAGAGGATACTTCCTTTTCATTTACTCAATTTAGCAATCTTAGGGATATTCTTGACTCTTGTCACTCTCGTTACCCCATCCAAGCAGTTGATAAAGTCTTGGCTTCTTTGCCTTCGTGGCAAATTTCCTTTCCCAGACTCACTCAGCACCACTCTCAGGCCCTGATCACCTCTTCCCTGAACTATCAATCAGTCGATCTTATTAAGCTCTGTATATGATGTTGAAGATCTAAATATAACAATGAAACGATCCCTGACTTTAAAGCTGGGATTCTAAACTTGATTGGGTGAGATGGACCTCTTTGGTAGTTGGTGAAACCTATGAATCCTTTCTCAGAAGAATATTGTTGAATAATTTAAGTCTATGCTAAGTTTCAGTTACAGGTTAATGGAAACAAAGATGTAATTTTTTTCTCATCCAAGTTCCTGGATCCCCTGAAGTTTATCCAAAAAAGCCCTTAGGGGGTCTGCTGACCTGAGTTAAGAACTCCTTCCTTATATAACATGTACACGTTTAAGTAGATACAAAAACATATAAAGTAGATGTAAAGTAATTTTGGGATATTAGGAAAGGTCTCCTGTAGCAGGTGGTTCTTGTGTTGGGCTTTGGAGGAAGACTAGCGGGATTGGCTTTTAAGTAATCTCCCCATTGACACCCTTTCCCCTTTGCAGTCCATCTCCATGCAGCTGCCAAACTGATATTTTTCTAAAACATGGTTCTGTTTATTTCACTTGTCTGCTTCAAAACCTTTTCAGGGGCTCCCTGTCAACTCTAGGACAAAATATAACTTCTTCATTTAAAGCCTTCCATATTCTGGTTCTCATCTAGCCTTTTCATTTCATTCTTCATTTAATTCCACATTCTCTGTTCAGGTCAAATTGGCTGGCTAAATTCTCCCCCTTTTCTCTACCCAGATTTAATCCCTTATTTTCATGTCTAAACTGCATTCCTCTTGTACTCTTAGAATCCCTAGCGTTCCTCAGGGCTGAGCTCAGGATCACCATCTATATGAAAACTTCCTTGATACACCAGTGTTTGGAGCTCTCACTACCTTTTTCTACCTCATATATGATAATATAAAAACAATAACAGCAGCTAACATATATGTAGCACTTTAAAGGATTTCAAGGGACTTTATTTTACTATCTCAAAATTTTTAGGGCAGTTTTAAGCTATTAAAGAATTTTGGGACACCCTCTACCATCTCATTTTGTCCTCACAACAACCCTGGGAGGGTGATGCTATTATCATTCCCATTTTATAGATGGGGAAACAAGTGGAAACTTGCCTCACACACCTGAGCTAGATTTCAAATGAAAGTTCTTCCTGCTTCAAGGCCCAGTGTTCCATCTATTCTGCTGCTCAGGTGCTTTGCATCTAGGAGTAGGTTGGTAAATATTTAACAACCAGATCTCCACAAACAAGTGTGCTCAACACACTTAAGTTATCATTATGAACATTTTTTCCATCACTCTCTTAAGACTAGATAAATAGCAAAACAATTAATCAAGCCCCATTTGTAGCATTTGCAGATTTCTGAGGAATAAATGCTCACACTGAAAATTTAACAATCTGCTCTCCAGCACACCTTTGCCTGTATGTTCTTTGCATTTACCTATTTGTGTACCAGTTGGTGTAGAAAGTCAGCTTTGAATACAACTGTTTTTTTATTCTGAGTGCTGAGCACACTTCCTTGCACCTAGTAAGTATGTAAATATTTGTTGATTTGAATTGAAATGAACATTTTTTCAAAAGAGTGTGGGAATGAGTGTCCAGAGAAGCTTTAGGATATGGTAAAATGGTTTAGTTCTGGTGGTTTGGGACATTATCCCTCTGCGTCTGTTGTAGGTGGTCTTGGCTGCTGCTCCTCTGGGAGAGGCAGTCATTGACCCGTGTGGCATGGCCATATCCCCACATCTCCCAGATGTTTTTGTGTGAAGCTCCCAAAAGCAGCCCAGAGTCCAGCCTCATACCAAAATGGGGATCTGAGTGACCATGATGTGAATTTCTCAGGCAGGCTATGAAGAAAGGCAAAAGCAGTCCCTGACCTGAATGAGTTCACAAGACAGCCTGTAAATAATTAGGTACATACAAAATATATGCAGACTAGTTGGAAGCTAATCTCAGAGGGGAAGCATTAGCAGCTCAGGAGTAGAAAAGGCTTCCTGAAGAACGTGTGATTTGAGTTAAGGCTTGAAGGAAGCCAGGGGAGCCTTAAAGGACAGAATCCTGGGGGATATTCATGGTTTGTGCACATGGCATGAATGAAAAACCAACAAAGGAGACTAAGAAGGAGCACCCACACATTCTTTAAGAGAACCAGATCTAATTAGGGTCATGAAAACCCTGAAAAGCAAGAGTATCTGGTCTTTGAAAGTGTCAAGAAGGTTGAAGAAAGGTCAAAAAAGGATGAAGACTGAGAAAAGGCCATTACATTTGGAAATGAAGTGATTACTGGTATGTGGTGACCAACCATGATTCCAGAGTATTAATGATGAATTATGTTATTTACTTCTTTGATGGATTCAAGATGCAGAATGAGACATACATTTTTGGACCTGGATGATGTGGGAATTGTTTTGTTTTTCATTTTAAATGAAAGAATGTTTGGGAGGAAGAGAAAATAAATGTGGTAATTGAAAAATGAAAGATCATACAAGTGAAAAACATCATTGGCAACTTTAGAAGGAACTGTTTTAGTTGAATGTTGATGCTGGAAGCCCAGTTGAAGGGTCTTTAGAAATCATTGAGAAAAGAAGACTTGGAGCTACTGAATGTAGATTATGCTGTCAAGGAGCTTAGCTGTAAAGGAGACAAATAGATTATAGGGCCATACCTGTCACAGATAGTAGTATCAAGTGAGGATTTACTAAAGTTGAGGAAGACATGAACATGTTTATCGGCAGAAGGGAAGCATCCAGTAAAGTTGGAGAGACTGAAGATAAGAGAAAGCGGGGACCACCTATTGGAGAAGATGAGAGTGGATGGAATCAAGGGTGGAGGTGGAAGGAATTGCCTTGGCAAAGAGAAGGGCCACCTCTTCATTCAGGCAGGAGTGAAGGAGATTGTGTGTGTGTGTGTGTGTGTGATGTCTGAGTGATGAGAAGGGGAGAAGGAGGAGTTTATGGCAAAGGATCCCAATGTTTCTAGTGAGATATGAAAAGAAGTCCTCAGTTGAGAGGGCAGAGGAAAGGAAAGGCTTGAAGAGAGATAAAAAAAATTTAGAATAGTGGTTTTGGAAGGTCAGATAGTGAGTTGATTAGGAAGGCATAGAAATATTGCTTAGCTGCATTGAGGTCTCAGTGGAGATTAGATAGCCTAAGTTTGTAGTGGACCCAGTTGATATATTTTTGTGATTTCATCCAGCTATGATCAGCAACATCTGAATAGAAGTGAAGGAAGTAGATATGAGAGTGTTCCAGCTATGCCACATTGGGTAAATCATGCACCCTTTCTGGGCTTCAGTTTCTTCCTGTGCAAAATGAGGTGGTTGGATTAGATGATCTTTAAACTCTGATATCCTAACATTCTAATATTCTATGAATTTGGTAGTCATGGTCCTCATTGGGTAGCTCTAGAGACTTACCAGAAAATGGCTTGAGCTTGATCACATATCTATGCTTCCTACTAATATATGTCCCTTGGATCTTCCCATTAAATCCCTTCTTGGAGACCATCCCAACACCAGGAACACAGACACTTGGTGGGATGACTGCCAGGTCTCTCACATGTTAGATAATGAGCTGAGTGTTAATTAAGCAGTCATGGGAAGGATGTTTCCTGTGGCACTGCTTTGCCCAGAAAGTCATTAATTGCTCAGAAATCCCCAGCCCAAAGCCCAAACCTGTTATTCCAAATCCCTCAGAACATCCTGTTCCTTTGGGTGTTTTTCCTACCATTACATCTTCAAGATGAGTTTTGGTTTCCTTCTGTTAGGACCTCTCCTCTCACCAGTGATTGTCTAAAATAATTATGGAGGAACCAGGGCTTTATTCAAAGTCCATAGACTGGCCTTAGTTGCTTTGTTTGGTAGTTCAAGTTACCTGGAGGTATGTAAGGGATTTGTAAACTACTGTCCAAATCAGAAATTCTAAATTCACATAGACCAGGTTTAATCTTGAAAGCATCTCAGTGTAATTCTTTGCTTCATGCCTTTAGCCAGGGTCTCCCCTAGAAAGAGAATTCTCTCCTAGGAATTTTGCTCATGATTAGATTCTACAAATGAAAGAAAAGTGTCCATTTTTTTGGGGGAAGAAAAGCACAAACCTAAGCTAACAGAACAATGAATACAGGAAAGATTTGCTTTAACCCAGTAAAACCCAAAGTACTTGTATCTGATCCCATAAATTGGCAAGACAGCTCTCCTTCCCTCTCAGCCCCTAAACTGTCAAGACAATCCTTTCTTTTGTCTCCTTCAGACTTACTTTACCACTTTGGGTTTGTCCTTCTTGGGTTTGTCGGAGAGGCAAGCATCTTTATCCTCCTAGTGAGCCTTATCTCTCTGAGGAGGGAATCCTCCAGACTTCAAGCACTATCCTGGATGAGCAACCCCCAAAGAACAGAGAGGTCAGGTTTTCATAAGGGAGGGATCAATCCTTCTCCCAACATCTGCACAATTTATATAACATAATATCAGTGCAGAGTAAGATTGAGAACATAGCATGACCCTCTTATTTGGTCCAGGAACTTTGCATAATCTAGAAATGTCATTGCTTAGAAACTGCCAGGCTCTTGTTGATTCAGACTTTTATTCTTCTAGCTTCCAGTTTGACCAGGAGCTCTTTGTCATTCGACCACTACCATTGTGGCAACCTTAAGATTCCACTGAGAGGCTGCCCAGATGTGCAGATCTCCCTCGAAATCTAAGTGTCTGTTTCATTCTTGTCCTTGACTCTCTTTGGGTCTTTTGCCTTTAGCCATCCAGCCTTTTTCTTGCTTCACTTTGTGATCCAGGGCTATCACTTTTATCTGTGTGGAATCCAAAGGATTTTTAATTTTTGTAATTCCTTGGGCTTACTTTCTGCTTTCTTTGTAGTTCTCACTGCTTTATCTTCTGGTAAAAATATTTTTTTTGTGCATGAATATATTGTTTTTTCAATTTCCATGGATTTTCCCAAAATGTTTAGTTTCATATTAATCTTGTTCTGAGATTCTTAGTCACACTCAGTTCTTCCTTTATTTCATCTCATGATGTTTGCCAATTCCATTCCCTCCTTTAGTTTCTATGGTATCAACACTGGAAAATAACAGTCCCTGAAGAATTAAGAATGAATTTCACATGGAAGTCAATGGGAAAGATGTATGGCTGGTGGAAGCAGGCTGCAGCATATGACTATAGGAGGAACTCTAAAGAATAGGAGAAAAAGATTAAGGAGATGTATGATCAGAAAAGAATATGGGTTGATCTCATGGGAAGGGTGAGGGATGATAGGTGGAAGTCACCATGTTCCACTGGCTTCCTTGTGTTATTAGGAGAAAGTGAGGAAGTCTCCAGCATCTTGAGTGGACCATTTGTGGGAAACTTATGGGAGGTCATGGACAAGAGTCACCCAGAAGGGATTGGTAGATACGGAGGGGTTGAAATCTCTATGGTTGGAAGAAACTTCTAGACTGATGACATTATAATTCCATTTGAATATTTAAAATATATCAACAAATTGATTGTGACTTGAGGAGATTCTAGCTTTGTTTCTGATACTTCTAAGGGTGCTGTATGAGTCTATTTTCCTTCTGATATTTTTGCCTCCACTTTTTTTTTTAACCATTACATTTTTTCATCATATTCATCTTATATTCCCTCCTTGACCTCAGGAGATTTTTTCTTCTTCTGAGGTTTTCTGGTGATTTCTGGTGATTTTGCTCCCCCAATATTCTATTGTTTTTCTTGCTGGAGATATTGACGAGATGGGCTTTCCTACAACTTCTTATTTCTGCATATTCTCAGAAATCCTCTTTGTGTTTCTCTTCCCAGTTTTGTCTACAAATGTTTTCAAGATTATGACCTAGCTGGGTCCTACAAAAAGCCCTTTGAGGGTAAGTGGCTCAGTGGATTGAGAGCCAGGTCTAGAGATGAGAGGTTCTGGGTTCAAATATGACCTCAGAAACTTCCTAGCAGTGTGACCCTGGGCAAGTTATTTAGTCCCCACTGCCTAGTCATTACCACTCTTCTGCCTTGGAACCACCACAAAGTATTAATTCTTAGATGGAAGGTAAGAGTTTAAAAAAGGCCTTTGAAGGTTCATTTCCCTGTCAATTGCTTTTTTAAAACAAATATTTATTTTTTAGAAAAGTTAACATGGTTACATGATTCATGCTCTTACTTTCCCCTTCACCCCTCGACCTCTCTCTCCCCCCCCCCCCCATAGCCGCTGCGCATTTCCACTGGTTTTAACATGTGTCATTGATCAAGACCAATTTCCAAATTGTTGATAGTTGCATTGGTGTGGTAGTTTCCAGACTACACCCCCAATCATGTCTGCCTCAACCCATGTCTTCAAGCAGTTGTTTTTCTTCTGTGTTTCCACTCCCGCAGTTCTTTTTTGTTATGTTGTGAGCCTTAAAAATTTTTTTTGCTTATTTTGAACTTGAAAAACACCAACAAACATAAACAATCCTATATACAAAGAACAAAAACAGAGGATTTGTATATGAAATAGAAAATCTCTGTAGGATATAGCTTTTCTTTAAAAAGTACACAATAAATTCTACTTGCTAGTTTCAAAACTATCTGACTTCTCAGTGTTTCCTTCTAAACTTTCTTCTGTATTCTTCTGTTTATTTAAAACATTTATTTTGCTATGTTTTATTGGTTCTTTATGTCTTTACATTATGGGCATTTCTCCACCCTTTCCCCTACCTTGAGTTTTCCTTTGTGTCAAGGAAAAAAGTTAAACAAAAACATTGGAAATGAAAACTTTGGTTAATGATATAAAGAATATTCTGTCCCAATAGTTCTCCATTTCTGTGTTGTGAAGGGTATAGATATATTCTTCTCATTATCTCCTCATCTGCTTTTTACACATTCAACTTTTCTTTTCTTACAATTTCATTTATAGTGTTGTTTAGTAGTGGTATCATTGTGTTAAAAAGATATATACAGCTTACTAACTTCTTGGGAATAGTTCTGCTTGAATTGCTCTGCATTAGTCCAAGTTTTTGAATCTTCCCAAATTTCCCTGAACCACTCATATTTGTCTTCTCTGAATGAAAAAAATTGCTTCATTGATGTTTTTCTTTATTTTTCTTTTTTGAAGGAATATCATTATCACTATCTTCTCTCTCCTCCAAAAATTTCCTCCTCCAAATAACATTCCTCCGTCTCCCCTCCATTCCTCTCTTGCAACAAATATACAGTCAAGCAAAACAAAGCCACACATCTCATTCTGCACTTCTAGTCTGTTATCTTTCTTCTAGGATGCTTTATCATTGGTCCTCTGGAGTCATGGTTGATCATTTCATTCATTGGCATTTCTAAGTCTTTAAGTCTTTTTTCCCTTTATAGTATTGTAGTTATTTTATAAATTATTCTTCCGGTTCTGCTCATTTTAGTCTTTATCATTTCAAATAAGTCTTGCTAGGCTTCTTAGAATCTATCCCTTTTGTCATTCTTATAGTACAACTGGGAGAGCTAGGTGGCATAGTAGATAGAGTACCAGACCTGAATCTCATCTTCTTGACTTCAAATCTGGCCTCAGACACTTTTTAGCTGTGTCACACTGGAAAAATTACTTAACCCTATTTGCCTTACTTTCCCCATCAGTAAAATGAGCTGGAAAAGGCTTTAGTGTTTTTGCCAAGAAAACCCTAAATAGAGTCATAAAGAGTCAGACACAACTGAAAAACACTCAACAACAAGACAGTACAATTATATTGCATTATATCTCTATGCCATATTTTGTGTAGCCATTCCTCAATTGATTAACATCCCTGGCTTTTCAATTCTTTGCTATGACAAGTACTGCTTTGAACAATTTTGTACAGTTGAATTCTTTCCCTCTTTCATTTATCACATAGGGATATATAATTAATAGTGGTGTGGCTAGGTCAAAGGGTCTGCACGGTTAAGGGATTTTTGAGATATATTTCCAAATTACTTCCAGAAGGGCTAGACTAATTCACAAGGCTCATATAACACTGCATCAGTGTGCCTGACTTCCTAAAGTCTCTCCAACAATTATTATTTATCATCTTTGCTAATCTTCAGAATTATTTTAATTTTCATTTCTTCTATTATTAGTGACAGAGCATTTTTTTTCATATAGTTGTTTGCTTTCCTTCTTTGGAGAACTGTCTATTCATACCTCCTACCTTTTAATTATTTTATTGAAGAATGTGTTTTATTCTTACATGTTTTGGATACTAGACATTTATTGGAGCAACATACTACAAAGATTTTTTTCCCCAGTTAACTATTTTTATTCTTATTTTAGATGTATTGGTTTTGTTTATATAAAAGTTTCAATTTATGCAATTGAAACTGCCCATTTCTATCTCTTATGATTCTTTCCGTATCTTCTTTTTTCTTTTTTAAAAGAACTCTTGCTTCCACTTAGGAACTCTGATCAAAAGAATGACCATCCACATTTCCAGAGGACTCACCTTGAAACATATGATGTACCTCCAGATAGAGAGGAGATTGACTCAGAGTGCAGATTGATGCAAAAATGTTTTTTTTTTTTTTGCCATAGCTAATTTGAGATTTTTGTTGTTGTTTAACCATATATGTTTGTGGTGGCTTTTGTTTTTCTTGCTTTCTCAGTGGGTTTGGGGGTGGGAAGAGGGAGATTTGAGAGAGAGAATGATGACCCCAAAACAAAACAAAACAATAAAATAAAATAGAATAAAAAACCCAAACTCTTCATTGTCTTATCTACAGTTATGAAAGATATCACCTTCTCCACTCCTAATTTGTTTATTATATGACCTTTAAATATGGGCCATGCATTGACTTGGAGCTTATTGTGGTATGTAAGACTTTTAGTTAAATCTAATTTCTGCCAGATTGCTTTCCAGTTTCCCAGGTGTTTTTATCATACAGTGAATCCTTCTCCCAGAAGTTGTACTTTGGACTTCTAGAAAACTATGCTACTAGATCTATTTGCTTTTAGTTCTTCTATATCTAATTTGTCCCACTAATCAACATTTCTAGGTTTTAGTCAGCACCAAATTGTTTTCATGATTTTTACTTTTGAATATAGTTTGAGATCTGGAACCCCTCCATTCCTTCTCATTTATTTTTATTATTTCCCTTGAGATTTTTGACCTTTTCTTCCTCCAGGTCAATTGTGGTTTTTTTGTTTGTTTGTTTGTTTGTTTTAGATTTATAAGGTAACCCTTTAGTAGTTTGATTGGTATGGCTCCGTCCTCTTCTACATTCTTAGATGGAATGGTCAGGTGATATTTAGTCCTGACCTCAATTTCCTGGGTTCTTGCTTCTGGCTCCTACCAGTTGAGGAAATTGAGAGAATTGAGGAGATTAGGACAGCAAGTGCTTAATTATAGGAATTGAGTGAACCACACTGACTCCATCTTGTGACTTGATTCTGGAGCTAGCTCAATTCCCTTTCTGTTCAGTTATGAGTTTAGTTCAACTTTTGTCTTGGAAGAAAACTTTATCCAGTTGTAGGACAAAATCTTATTTCACTAGCCCTGCATGGTTGGAAAGCTGGACCACCTCTACCTGATGCTCAGAAATCCTTAACTAAAGACCTAGACCAGTGATGGTGAACCTTTTAGAGACCAAGTGCATACTTAATAGTGTACAACAGGGTGTAAACATAACTTTTTTTCTTAATAGACTATGATATAGTGTACACATAATTTTTATGTGTACTGGGAAACAAAAAATGTATGTGACTCACTTTATTGCAATACTTGCTTTATTGTTTGTCTAGGACTGAACCTGTAATATCTCCAAGGTTTGCCTGTTGTCCCTGCTCTTGGAATGCTGACAGCTGTTAGGCGCCCTCTGATCATCTGGGATCAGAGTGCTGTGATCTTCAGTGCCCTACAGAGCATTTCATGTCGGAAAGGTTCAGGGTTTTGTCCCCATCCTGAGGAATCCAGGTCAGAGTACTGTTAGCTCTTTGTTCTGTGTCTTTGATCTTTTTTCTTTTCCTTTGCTCTCTTTGTGGGGGTAGATTTAGTAGTGGTATCATTGTGTTAAAAGGATATATACAGCTTACTAACCTCTTGGGAATAGTTCCAAATTGCTTTCCAGATTGGCCAGAGCAGTTTACCATTTTATCAGTAGTCCCTGTTTTCCCATAGCCCTTCCAACATTTGTCATTTTCCTTTTTGGTCTACTTTTCCAAACTGATGTGTGTGAAATGGAACCTTAGAACTGTTTTAATGTGTATTTCTCTATTTATTGGTGATTTAGAGCATTCCCTGCCCAATATCTATTGATAGTTTGAATTTTTCTAACCTATAATATCTTCCTCTGAAAAATGTCTGTTTATATCTTTGGACTATTTGCCAGGTGGAAATGTTTTTTTTTAAATAGATATTGTTGATTAGATGAGGCAAATATGACCTCATAGGTATTGCTGAGAATTGCTGGGCTGAAATATATGGCTGCTGAATATGGCTTTTGTTGGGTTTACCTTTTTAAAAAGAAAAAGGCAGTTTGGATAGCATGTATATTAAGAATATATACATATATACATATATATTCCATCTTGTGACTCAATTCTGGAGCTAACTCAGTTCCTTTTCCATTCAATTATGAGTCTACTCCAACTTCTGTCTTGTGAGAAAACTTTATTCATTTATGGGAATTGTGAGATGAGTATAATAACATGAAAATTAAATAGGGATAGATTTGAAATCTTTTGCTTGGGTTAAAAACATGATTAGATGGCAGATTGTTTAAAAAAGATCAGAGGTTTTTAGAGGATTATAAGCACAGTCTGAGTCAGCATCTAGACTTGGAGTCAGAGAGACCTCAGATCAAATCTGACCTCAGACACTCACTAGCTATGTGATCCTGAACAAATCACTTAACCGCTTTCTGCCTCAGTTTCCTCATCTGTAAAATGAGTGTAATAATAGCATCCACCTGCTAGGGTTGTTGTGAATATCCAGTGAGATGATATTTGTAAAGTGCTTTGAAAACCTTAAAGTCTCATTTAAATGTTGGCTATCATTATTATCCCATGGTAGCCAAAATGAAACAAAACTAACATGATCTTGGGCTTCATTAAGGGAGGCAAAGCTTTCGGGAATAAGGAGGCTATGATCCTTTAGTATTTTGCCTTGGCCAGACTACATCTGGAGCACAATATTCAATTCAACCACCACACTTTAGGAAAGACACTGACAAGATGCAGTGTGTCTGTTGTTCTTCCGTTGTTCAGTCATACTGATTCTTTGTGACACCACAGACCATAGCACAACGGTCTCTTCTGTCCTACATTATCTCCTGAAGTCTGTCTAAGCTCATGTTCATTGCTTCTATGACACCATCTATCTGTCTCATCTTCTGCCATCCCCCTTTCCCTTCAATCTTACTCAACATCAGAGTCTTTTCCAATGAGTTCTATCTTTTCATTATGTGGTCCAAGTATTTAAGTTTCTGCTTCAGTATTTGATTTTCCAGTGAACAGTCTGAATTAATTTCTTTAAGCACTGACTGATTTGATCCTCTTGCTGTTCAAGGGACTCTCAAAAAAGCCAGAGAGAATGATAAAGGTCTTTGAGTTCGTGCCATACGATCCCTTGTTGAAGGAATTGGTGGCATTTAGTCTAGAAGAGAGAAGACTCTGGGTAGTGTTGATAGAAGTGTTGAGTATTTGGAGGATCATTATTCAGAAATGGGATTAGGCTTGTTCTGTGTAGCCCCAGAGGAGGAGAGGTTGCAAACAGTTAAATGCAGCCTTGATGCCAAGAGAATCTTCCTTACAATGAAAGCTATTCAGAAATGCAATGAAATTGTCCATGGAGGTAGTAGAGAGATTTTGCTCACTGAGAGTCTTTAGCCAGAGGATGGAAGAGTTTGGACAGTGAGAATCCTTTGAGGTATAGAGTAAAATCAAATGGTCTCTGTTCTTGTTTTTTGGTCATTTCAGTCATGTCTGACCCTTTGTGACCCTATTTGGGATTTTCTTGGCAAAGATCCTGGAGTGTTTTGCTATTTCCTTCTCTACATTATTTTACAGATGCAGAAATTGAGGTAAACAGCATAAATGGCAACCAGGTGGCAATAAAAGCTATTAAAAATGGGTTAAGTTGTTTTTTGTTTTTGTTTTTTTTTTGGTGTGGAAGAAAGGTGTATTTATTCTTTTTATAAATTTTTATTAATTTATTTATTTGTTGGTTACACTAACATTTCCAGCTGTTTCATCTTCTCCCTCCCTTCCCTGTACTATAGAAGACATTTCTGAACAAAAAATGTATATATAAATTATTTCTTTCCTATTTCTATGTATCAATTCTTTCTCTGTAGGCAGATATTCATGTTGTTCTTCAAATATTCATTCTGTAATTCTATGTATATCACGTTCTCTTGGTTTTCACTGGGGGTCTTCAGACAGAGGATGGATGGGTTCTATAGTGGGAATCTTTTGAGATACAGATTAGATCAGTCTTTGAGGTCCTCTTCGCTACTAAGATCCTGGGATTCTAATCTTTGTCTATGTCTAGTGTCATCTCTTAATTCCCAGAACCCATCATAAGCCTTAGGCTTAGTAGGGATTTAATAAATCTTTGATGGGCTGAACTGAATTGAATATGGTGTGTTGTATATTAAAAGAAGTACAAATATGAATATGATGCAAATAATTCAAATATGAAGCATTTCTTTCCCTCAAGGAACCTATATTCTATCAGAGCAGATAGCATGGACACAGATAAGTATAAGCAAAACATATACAGAATAAATAAACCTTAATTTTAGAGAGTAGAAAGGCACTAGAAATGGTTGAGGGTGAGAGTGAAGAGACCGAGAAAGGCCTTCAACCTATACTTGAATATGCTAAGTGATCTCTAGCCTCTGCTGGTGATGATCATTCCCTCTCAGTGTAGCCCATTCAAGGTTTTGAAGGTTTTGTTAGAAAATTTTGCTTATGTATAGTCTAAATCTACTTCTCATCCTTCCTTTTGCATGAGAATGCAGGAACCCACTGTGATTTTTTTTCTTTTAAGGTGGCCAATCTTGTTTTACCAGCCCAGGTAATGTTTTTGATTTAAAATATCCTAGCTGTGTCAACAAATATGGTCTGCTGGATGCTGGCAAGTAATGGTATACTAAAATTAACATGTTTAAGAACAACATTCTTTTAGGCAAAGCTGTGCTCACCCAGATACCTATTTAGTGCCCACTGGGAATGAAGCTCTTGAAATCAGTAATAAGTTGCTGAGAGTTTGACCTTTTCTTTCTTCCTGATGCTCCTCTGCTAGAAATTTTCTTTCAAGAAGCATCATTGGTTCTATCAGCCAGTAGGCTTTGGACTTTTCTGAGTCTTTTATTAGTGATCTCAGAAATGTTCAGCAAGTGCCAAGTATTTTACTGGTTTTGCCATCTTAGGACCATAGGCTCACAGGGATAAGATTATTTTATAGGGAGACTAAGTTATTTTTATTTTATTTTTTAAACCCTTACCTTCTGTCTTAGCCTTGAAGTATCAGTTCGAAGGCAGAAGAGTAGTAAGGGTTGGGCAACTGAGGTTATTAAGTGATTTACCCAGAGTTACAGAGCTAGGAAGTGTCTGAGTTCAAATTTGAACCCAGGTCCTCCCATCTCCAAGTCCGGTTCTCTATCCACTGAGCCACCTAACTGCCCCCTAAGGAGAATAAGTTAAAAAGCAGTTCAACTGTGAGGAATGGGGAAAGGCAAGGAACCTAAACTTCCTTCATGCCTATATGGGAGGCTATTCAGTGGTATCCTTAGGAAGATTTGGCTTTTGGACAAGGAGGTAGAGTCCTTGACTCCAAGACAGGATGGCTGTGGAAGGGAATTTTCCAATAACTCTGAGCTTGATGAGTTCCACTGGTGAAGAGACAGGGTACATTGACATTATTTTTTAATGGTGGGCCATCGAATAGAGCAGAACTTACTTTATTCTGCCCCCTGGACAGCCCTAGGCTTTGAGTTTAAGTTAGGGCTGAAGCAGCTTCCAGGGGAAGGAATGACTGGGAATTGAATATAAGATTTATTATGCAGTTTTTGCCTGAGTTTTGGGGATTGGGATTTGTTTACAGACCAAATATTGAGTGTCTATAATGTATAGGTAAACTCCGTATTTCCTCATTTCCATATTATCTATGAGAAGAAGATGGAACTGTCCGTCCTCTTCCTTCAGCAGTAGGGATGCTCCTGTTTTTTAAATTTCTGAATGGAGGTGGAAGAATACTTTGATGAGAAAAGGAATGACATTTGTTAAATAGTGACCCAGGGCAAGCCTCCTTATCAGTCAAAAATCCCATGTGGCCAGAGTTCAAAGAGATCTTAAAAAAAAAAAAAAGCTAAATAAAAACTTGAATGTGGCCTCAGAAGCATATATCTTATTTGAAAGAAATGGATTAGATAAAAATGATGAAATAACATTGCATATTATAGACATATATTCACGTGGAGAAAGCCACAAACAAAAGGAAAAGGACATTAAAATGAGGACTAATGGGAGAAAAAAACAGAAGCAATATTGTGGGAATTTACTACCAACCACCAGGCCATAAGAAGGAACTGGTGATGAGTTCAGTAAATGGATCACAAACCTGGCATAGAGTCTTGTCATTAATAGTAGTAGATGGTGAACCTTCAACTATTTTACTATCTGCTCCAGCTCTCTCTCTTCTAAAAGTATGTTCAGATTCTTGACTTGTTTTAATGACATTCCATTCCTCAACAGGCAGAGGAAGTGTGTGATGGACTTGATGTTGATCAACAAGGAAAAACTGGTTACTGAAAAGGAAGCAATGGAAATAAGTAATCTGTTTATTTCGGAACTGATATTAGCTATGGAGGGAAAATCCAGGATAGGCCTGATATGTACTTAAGATTGTGTAGAACAGATTTCAAGGAGTTCAGAAAGTGAATAGATATGATTCAATGGCCTAAAATTCTACAGGAGAAGTTGATTCAAAAAGGATGAGAAACTCTCAAAAATTAATTTTTAAAAATTAAATTAAAATTTTGATTTACTGTGTATTGGTGCCAAGGCAGAAGGGCTAGCAGTAAGGGCTAGCAACGGGGGTTAAGTGACTTGCCCAGGGTGACACAGCTAGGAAAATTTGAACTTGGGATTCTCTTTCTCTAGGCTTGGCTCTCAATCCACTGAGCAACCTAGCTACTCTCTCAAGAATTAAATTTTAATGGTACAAACAATGGAAGAATGGGCTGCCTTACAAGACAGGAAGTTGTCTTCACCAGAGGTCTTCAAGCAAAGGCTAGATGATCACCTATCAGATATTTTACAGAAAATTTTACAAGATGAGGTGGGCCAGGTGAATCCTTTAAATTCTAAAATTCCATGAAGCACAAATATCTTTTTTTTTTTAAGTAGGAAAACTATTTTTTTCCCTTTTCATTTTTTTTTTGCAGAATTTATCTTCCTGCCCCAATTGAACAATAATAAAAAAGGGAAAAAAACCTCTCATAACAGATATGTATTAGCCAGCAAAACAAATTCACACATTTGCCATGGCCAAGAATATGTCTCATTCTGTATTTTTAATCTGTCATTCCTCTGGCAGGAGTGAGGAGCATGCTTAATTTTTGTTCCTCTGGAATTGTGGGAACACAAATATTTCCTATGAGGAAGAAAAGAGAGAACTGGCTAGGGACCAAGAGAGATGCTTTGGCTAACTTAGCTCTAAAAAAAATGTGTATAGAAGGGAGAAGAAGAAAAGACAAGTAACAGAAGATGAATACAAAAGACTAGCACAGTCTTATAAGAAAAGGGTTAGGAGCACTAAAATACAGAACAAATGGATTCTGGCAGCAAATGCCAAGGACGACAAAGAGGCTTTTAAAAAACTAACTTGGGAGCAAGAGGAAGATAGCAGAAGAGATAGGTTTCATTGCATGGAGCTAATGAGGCAATGGTTACAGATACAGAGAAGGCAAAACTATGTAATTGTTATTTTCTATCAGTTTCCTCTGCCAATGAGAATGAATTTTGAATGGGAAAGGACAGGACAAAAATGGCATTGGGACCCAAGGGAAACAAGGAATCGGGAAAGAATAATAACCAATATTTATAAAGTACTTTCAGATTTGAGAAGTGCTTTACAAATATTATCCCGTTTGATCTTCACAAGAGCCCTTTGAAGTGCATCTAAACACTTATCTGAATTTAACAAGTGAAGAAACTGAGGTTCAGAGTGGTTAAGTGACTCGCCCAAGACTACACAACTAATAAGTTTATGTTTCTGACTCTTCCTGACCCTATTCTGGGTTTTCTCAACAAAGACATTGGAGTAAGAGAAGACCAAGTAGCCCAAAAGATTCATTTACTTAGTAAACATACTGTACCCAAGGGGAGAGGCATAAAAACCCTACAAGAAGGAAGGACATCAGGGCTTGTCAGTGCCAAATGTATGAGTTGCCGTAGTCATATGTGTCTCCTAAATGTCTGTCTGTTAGTGTTCTATTTGTATGTACCTTCCCACTAATGCTGTGTATATTTGGGGGACAATGTAGCCCGCGATTATGGAGGTGGGGGGAAGATGATTATATAGCAGCTATTCTTAGGATGCTATCTCAGTAAATGCTGTTACCTTGAAAAAAAAAGATACTGGAATGGTTTATCATGCCTTTCTCTAGCTTATTTCGCAGATGAGGAAACTGAGGCCACCCAGGTTAAGTGATTTGCCCAGGGCCACACAGCTAGTATCTATGACCAGGTTTGAATACAGAAGATGAGTTTTTCTAACTCCACACCTGGAACCACTAAATAAGTAAGTCGGTAAGTGATAGATATAAGTGATCAAAGCCTGGATGAACCACATCCCAAAGGACTAAAGAAACTGGCAGATGTGATTGCTCAGCCATTACCAGTGATCTTTGAAAAACCTATGGAGAACAGGAGAGGAGGATGAGAGTCTTTGCAGAATGGGAGCTGGGGTAGATTTTCAAAACAGGGAAGATACCGGAATCTTCAAGATATAGACCCCTGGGCTCAACTTTGATTCCTGGAAAACTCCTAGAATGTGTCCTTAAGGATATGGTTTTTGAGTGTTTTGGAAGAGACCAAGTGACTACCGAGAGCCAAGCCAGTGCCTGATTTCAGGAAGGACATGAACCAATGGGAGCATCTAGATAGAGGATGGTTTGGGGACTGGAGACAATGCCATAGGATGAATCAGTCACTGAGGAAAGCTAAATCAAGCCAAGAAGCACTGATTAAATGCCAGCTTTGTTTTTTGGCACTGTGCTAGGAGCTGGGAATGTAAAGAACAGTGAAACCAGCCCCTACCTTCAAGGAACTCACATTCTAACAGGAGAGACAACTATGTACAAACGACAATAAATACATCTGTCTCTCTCTATACACACTGCACATACATGTGTAGGCATACACATATGTTCATATCTGTGCATGTCCTTGTATTGTACATATATATATATTGCCTGTAATCAACATTCACCTTCGTTTAACATTCTCCACTTCAAGCATTTGGGTGATTTTATTATTAGCTTTTTTCTTTTGCAAAGACAATCAGGCATATTCATGACTATGCCTGGTAGGGAAAAAAGGAAAGGTAGATAGGAAAGTTCATGTCTTCCAAAAGGAGGAAAGTGTTTGTAATAGTTTGTGAATCTGCTCCAAACAGTGCTAAAGTAACCTCTCAAGGGCATGGAGAGAACTGAAAAAATTGAAAAATGGCTAAATTTGTGGATAAAAGAGATGGTGATAACTCTAGCCCTCTCCTCAGAGACTGAGTGACCTTTGTCTTGTCTGCTGCCCTTGCTGCCTGACTTCCTCCCATATGATGCATCTGAGGGAGTGCCACATTGGGCCAGGCAGGGCTTGGCCACTTGGTAAGAGTTATGAGCTCTTCTGGGGACGAGGGACTCACCCCAATGCATGTGCTTTTCATCCGGGAAGAGTTTGATCACTGAAAGGGAGCTGAGAGATTGAAAGTGTTGTCCCTTTTCCTTTTTTACTGTAGGGTTTTTCTGACACTGCAGCCCCTGCCCTTCCTGGTCCCATCCAGCATTGCCTCTCTTTTCTCCTGCATTTTAAGGGTTATTTCATGGTTACTGTGTTAGGAAAAGGGCATATTATCAGAATTCATGTTTTGTTATGAAGGATTATATGCAGAAAGGTGTATTTTCAGCAATCTCTAGGGAAAGATTATAGTTTTTGGTGGTTGCAGAAACCCAACACTCTATTTCCCATACCTTCAGTGTTTCAACATTCACATTCTTGACTTACACACCATTTTCTAGGAATATTATCTCTGTGAAAATTGGGGGCTGATAGTATATTAAAATGGAAGAATTCACAGAGAGAAGTCATTAACATTAAGAAGGACCAGTCAAAGCCTTTTGCAGAAGATAGGATATGAGCTGATAATTGAAGGAAGCCAAGGAAGCTAGCAGATAGAGCAAGAGAGAACAATCCAGGCATGGGGGACAGCCATTGAAAAAGACTGATTTAGGAGGTGGAATATTGTATTTGAGGAACAGCAAGATGGCGAGTGTCACTGGATTTTAGAGTACATTGGACCGGGGAGGAAAGTGTAAGAAATCTAGAAAGGTAGGAATGTTTAAGATTTTGAAGAACTTTAAAAGACAGAGAATTTTATATTTGATCCTGGAGGTAATAGGAAGCCATTGGAAGTAACATGGCTAGAAACGATTTTTAGAAACTTGAAAAAATCCAATTTTAATTTATTTTCAGTTCCAAATTCTCCCTACATCTCTTCACCTTCCCTCACTCATTGAACAGGCAAGAAATACAAAATAAATTACAAATATGTTTAGTCATGCAAAACAAATTTCCATATTAGCCCTTGACCATAAAAAAAAGAAAGAAAGAAAGAGAAGAAAAATTGCTTCAATCTGTGCTGAGTCCAATCAGCTTTCTATCCGGAGGAAGGCAGCATGTTTCATCATGAGTCCTTTGGAATTGTGGTTCATCATTGTGCTGATCAGAGTTATTGGGTCATTCAGAGTTGATCATTTTTATAATATTGCTGTTACTGTGTAAATTGTTTTGGTTCTTCTCACTTTACTTTGTATCAATTAATATACTTCTTTCCAGGGTTTTCTGAAATCATCCTCTTCATCATTTCTTATAGCATAATTCCATAACATTTCATTACCCCAGTTGATGGGTTTCTCCTCAGTTTTCAATTCTTTGCCACCACAAAAAGAGTTGTTGTAAGTATTTTTGTATGGATGGATCCTTTCCTTCTTTCTCTGATCTCCTTGGTGTTTAGACCTAGCAGTGATATTGCTGAGTCAAAGGATATGCACAATTTAATAACTTTTTGGTTATACTTCCAAATCACTTTCCAGAATGGATGGATTAGTTTCCAGCTCAACCAGCAGGGCATTAGGGTACCTATTTTCCCCATGTTCCCACAAGCAGCTATTTTTTAAATTGTCATCTTATTAAATCTGATGGGTTTGAAGTGATGCCTCAGAGTTGCTTTCATCTGCATTCCTCTAATGATTAGTGATTTAGAATATTTTTTCATAAAACTGCTATTAGATTAGATTTCTTCCTCTGAAAACTGCCTATTCATATTCTTTATTTACCATACACACCTATACACACATATATTTACTTACCCATATCCTTTATTTATTAGCTGGGGAATGAATGGCTCTTTTCCTCTATATTTTGGTAATGAGACCTTTATTAGAGAAACTTGTTGCAAAGGTTTTCCTCTTAGTTTCCTGCTTTTCTTCTAACTTTCTTCTAGTTGGTTTTGTTTGTGCAAAATCTTTTAAATTTCAAAATTATCCATTTTACTTCCTGTGAACCTCTTTGTGTCTTGATCACTCATAAACTTTTTTTTTTATCTGACTGGTAATTTATTTCTCTGACTGGTAATAGTCAGTTTTCTTCTGACTTGCTCTGCTAACTTGCTTATGAAATCATCCTTTATGTCTAAATCATGTATCCATTTGGAGCTTATTTTGAGATATGTTGTGACATGTGACATGTTGGTCTATACCCATGTCTTTCACACTACTTCCTAGTTTTCCCAACAGTTTTTGTCAAATAGGGAGTTCTTGCCTCAATTGCTGGCATCTTTGAGATTATCAAAAAGTAGGTTACTGTGCGCATTCACTTTTGTATATTGTATACCTAATTGGTTCCACTTATCAACCTATATATATATATATATAAAGATATATATATATATATATATATATATATATATATCCTACCCAGTACCAAATTGTTTTGATGATTACCAGTTTGTAGTATAGTTTGGAATTTGGTACTGCTTGGTCCCCATCCTTCACATTTTTTTTTATCAC
This sequence comes from Gracilinanus agilis, assembly GCF_016433145.1. NCBI lineage: Eukaryota > Metazoa > Chordata > Mammalia > Didelphimorphia > Didelphidae > Gracilinanus > Gracilinanus agilis. The sequence continues at coordinate 391,419,197 of NC_058131.1, read as the reverse complement.
TTCTCTTGATATTTTTGACATTTTGTTCCTCCAAATGAATTTTGTTGTTATTTTTTCTAGCTCTATAAAGTAATCCTCTGGGGGTTTGATTAGTATGATACTAAAGAAGTAAACCAATTTAGGTAGTATTGTCATTTTTGTTATATTTACTTGGCTTAGGCACTCACTTTGGCAGCTGAGTAAAGATCAACTAGACTTGTAGGAAGACCAATCAGAAGGCTAGAGACTCACACATTTTCTTTCAACAAGTGAGTAAAGGAGCTGGCAGAGAGAATTTTGTCTTGAAGAGAGATAGCTTAAAGGAGACATAATAGCTGTTGTCAAATATTTGAAAGTCTGTCATGTAAAGGACTTGTTCTACTTGTCTTCAGAGGGCAGAACTAAAAGTAATGAATGGGCAGAAGTTTTATGTAGGAATGGAGCTTTCAGTTTCAAGGTAAAGAAAATTCTCCAGCAAGTCTTTCTTTGTGATGTAGAGATAATTTTAGGTTCTCTCAAAATTTTGCCAGTGTTCCCCGTGCTTTGACAGATTGAACATGTTGGAAAGACTTTAAGAATAATGCTATCAGCAGACTATCTGCTGTCCAAAGTTAATAACAGTTAACCAAGGAGAGAGAAATCATTAGTGATTTGGAATATTTTTTCATAAAATTGTTATTAGATTAGATGATGTATGATGGTCAGCAGGTGATGAATTCTCTGACCAAAATAACCTGGAACAAAAAGAAAAATTCAAAATGGCTCCCAGTACTGTGTAGTTTCCTTGAGCTTCAATGGCGTTGGTGGGAGAATGTCAGAAAAGGGGACAGACAATGCTAAAAAATTGTATAATTCTCATACTAATCTATAAACTTGTTTCTAATGGTCTGTCAATCTAAATGTAAAAGCTTTGTCCAACAATGATTAAATTGATGATACTCTATCGAAGTAATTATTGATACCAATACCAAAACCAAAACTAGAAAACATAAAGAAGTTTCAGAAAAGATAAAGGTTATTTTCAGAGAGGCAAATGAAACAAAATTCAAGTGACTCCTGGTCAGTTGGCATTATTAATGTTGAAAACAAGCAAAATAATCATCATAAATTTAATGACAATTTATCACAATATCTGTTGCAGTGGAAAAGTTAGAAAAATTATCTGAAGAACTTAATATCCTATAAGCAAAATTAAATTGGATCTTGATAATGTGATTTTCATGTGAAAATAGACACAGGGGAAGGTGTCAAAAATATTGGAGAACTTGGTTTGAGATTAAAAAAATGAAGAGGCTAAAGTTAGAAACGAAATAGAAGCTTTCCATTTCTTTGTTAAGAGTTCTTTCAAAAAGAGGCAGAAGGTGCAGGACACAGTGACTATCATAAAATATCACAAAAAATGAAATTAACTGAAAGCAGACATAGGATCTCCTTATCTAAGGTTTTGTTTTCCACATTTTCAGTAGGATAAGAAGAAGCCATTGTGAAATGTTTACCATTCCAACTTGACTTACTTCAATTATTGACTCTGATAGTGATAGAAACAGATAAAAGTAAAGACATTGAGTCTGATTATTACCATTATAGAAGTTTTAAATGTTTTGGGCAGGGCCAAGATGGTGGATTAGGGGCAGTCATTCAGTTGAACTCTCTCAACATTCCCCTCCAGATGGCTTTAAAATAATACTTCAAATCAAATTTTGAAGTAGTAGAGGTAATGAAAGGTTGGAATAAAACTTTTTTTTAAAACCCTTACCTTTTGTACAATACTGTATATTGGCTCTAAGGCAGAAGAGTGGTAAGGGTAGGCAATGGGGGTCAAGTGACTTGCCCAGGTTCACACGGCTGGGAAGTGTCTGTGACCATATTTGAACCTAGAACCTCCCATCTTTAGGCCTGGCTGTCAATCCACTGAGCCACCCAGCTGCCCTTGGAATAAGACATTTTTCTGGTCTAAGAAAACTTAAAAGATAAGCAGAAGTCTGTATTGGGCTGGAGGCTTGTCTAGAACCCACACACATAGTGGAAGCAACAGCAGCTTTGGGAGCTCTTATCTTAGAGATGTAAGAGCATTGAACAATTGGTCAGAAAGAGAATACAAGTGGCTATTTGCTGGCAGTGACTGGTAATTGTATTGCCCATTTGCAGTTCTGGGTAACAGTTTCAGGGCAGAGAGGAGTGCTAGTGGTCAGTTACAAGGAAATAGGTACTCTGATCACAGTTCCCAAGCAAAGAGAAGTGCTAGCATTTGCAGCTACAGAGGGCCAGGGGACTTTTCAGCTAAACCTGAATGTAGACCAGGAGAGCAGTTACAATACCTCTCCCAGGATCACATTACTTTGGAATCACCCAAAATTTGCAGACCTCCAGATCTAGTTCTAAAAACAGTAGGACAAAAAAAGCCTGAAGGCTGGGACAGTGCCTCTCTGCTCCTAAGGGAGCAGAGTCTAACTTTAACATGAAGTTCAAAATCAAGAAATATGCTAGAAAAATGATCAAATAACAAAAAATTTTTACCATAAAAAGCTATTATGGTGGCAGGAAAGAATAAGACATAAACTCAGAAGAAGACAACAATGTGAAAACAGCTAGCAAAAAAATCCTCAAAGTAGAATGCTAATTAGATTCAAATCTAACAAGAATTCCTGGAAGATGTAAAGAAAGATGAGTGATAGAGGAAAAATTGGGAAAAGAAATTAAAGTGATATAAGAAATTTTGACAAGAAAATTGACAGCTTGGTAAAAGAGGCACAAAAAATACTAAAGAAAATAATTTTCTAAAAAAACAGAATTGGTCAAATGGTAAAAGAAGTACAAAAATCTACTGAAGAGAACATTTAAAAAAGCAAATTGGTTGAGAGGAAAGGAGGTACAAAACACAAACATAAAGATACATGTTAAAATAAAAGGGGAAGGGGAAGGCATCTGAATAACTCAATGAATTGAGAGCCAAGTCTAGAAATGGGAGGTCCTGGGTCCAAATCTGGCCTCCGATATTTCTTAGGAAGGTGACTCAGGGCAAGTTACTTGACTCCCATTGCCTAGCCCTTACCACTCTTTTGTCTTGGAACCAGTACACAGTATTGATTTTAGAATGGAAGTCAAGAATCTCAAAAAGATAAATAAATAAATAAAATAAAATAAAGGGCTAGAGCAGAATCTAATATGCTTAAGCTGAAGGGAAAAAGTCAGGGTAGCAATCATGATTTCAGACAAATCAAAAGCAAAAATGGATTTAATTAAAATATAATTAGAGATATTATATTATGCTAAAAAGTAATATAGACACTTAGGTAATATCTAAAATTTTTTTTGGTAAACTCTGATAAAGGCCTCATTTCTCAGATACATACTGAGGAGAGAACTGAATCAAATTTATAAAAATAAGAGCCATTCACCAAATGACAAATGGTCAAAAAAACAATTTTCAGAAGAAGAAATCAAAGCTCCCTATAGTCATATGAAAAAGTGCTCTAATACACTGTTGATTAGAGAAATGCAAATTAAAAGGAATTTTGAGGCCCCACCTCACACTTTCAGAAATGGCAAATGTTGTAAGGGATGAGAAAAAAATAAGTCTAATAATGAATTATTGGTGGAATAGTGAATTTGTCCAACTGTTCTGGAGACCAGTTCAGAACTATCCCCAAAAGGCTATAAAACTGTGCATACTCTTTGATCCAGTAATACCAATGCTAGGTCTATATCTCAAAGAAATCAAAGAAAAAGGAAAAGGAGCTATATGTACAAAAATATTTATAGCAGTTTTTTTTGTGGTTGTAAAGAATTGGAAATTAAGGTAATGCCCATCAACTGGGAAATGACTGAACAAATTGTAGCATGTGATTGTGATGAAGAACTATAATGCTATAAGAAGTGAAGAGAGGAGTGGCTTCAGAAAAATCTGTGAAGTCCTATATAAACTTATACAAACTGAACTGAATAGAACTGGGAAATCACTGCGTGTAGTGATAGGAATATTGTAATGAAAATCAATCGTAAAAGACTTGGTTGGTCTGATCAATACAGTGATTCAAGACAATTCCAAAGGACTCCTGAAGAAAACAATGCTCTCTTTCTCCAGAGAGAGAAATGAAGAACTCTGAGTGCAAATTGAAGTATAATTCTCACATTTTATTTTTATTGCTTTTCTTTTTTTATAAATATGGCTAATATGGAATGTTTTGCATAATTTTATAAGTACAATTGATATTATATTAGTTGCTTTATCAGTGGGTATAAGAGGAGAGGCAGAGAACAAATAAATAATAATTTTTTAAAAAGTTTAAAAGATGTTAAAATCAACACAACAAGGAAGCCAAAAGAGAGCAGAAAACAGACTTAGTAAACTTGGTATCCTTGCCAAATGTAGAGGAGAGGTACTCGGGAGAAATACTTGTTATAAATAAAAGCTGATTTTCAAATGAAATCCATAATTTCTCTAAAGGGTGACAAGCCTCACCCTACCCTAAAAGAAAAAGTTATCAAGAGAACATTAGCAATTATTTAATCTCAACTGAACTCTTGCTGATACAAGGCAATACTTCTATATCTCCTTAATTTTCTAACCTTCTCACAACAGTGGCTGTTCTAAATCTTTTATTATTTCTTTGTCTTCCATGGCACCTTCTCCCTTTTCTTAGTTGATGGCCTCACCTCATATTTCACCATAAAGTTGAGGGCATTGAATTCTCTTTCCTCGTCTGTCCTCATCTTTTATTTCCTTAATATCATTTTCCATTATTTCCTTCTTTATTCTAGACTCTAGAAGAAATGAACTTTCTTCTCACCAAAGCCAATCTTCTCTATAACTCCCATATGCCCTTGATCCTCAACCCTAAAAATCTATGCCTCTTCTCAATTCTCTTTTACTGTCATGGAGACTACCATCCTGCTAATCACCCATGTTCACAACATTGGTGCCATCCTCAGTTCTTCACTCTCATTCACCCTACATATCCAATCTTTTTCCAAATCTTGTTTTTTTTTTCTCTCTATATCATTTCCCCCTACATTTCTTTTCTACTCATATAACTACTACCTTAGATAAGATCCTCATTATTTCTTGACTAGACTATTGCAATTATTCAAATTGTAATTGCAAATTAGTCTCCCTCCAACAAGTCTCTCCTCACTCTAAACCATTTCCCACTCAATTGCCAAAATGATTTTCCTAATACATACATCAACCTAATGTCATGTCCCTTGTCAATAAATTCTAGTGGTTTCCTATTAACCTGTAGTACAAAATCTAAACTTTTTTGTTTGGCATTTTAAGCTATTCATAACTTAGATCTTACCTTTCTAATCTTCATACAAATTATTTCCCTTCATGGTTCAGCCATATTGGATTCCATGCTCTTCCTCACACATACCCTATTGCTTCCATCTTTGTGCCTTAGCATTGGCTGCTTCTCAAGCCCAAGATGCTCATCTCCCTCATCTCCATTTCCTAAAATCCTTGCTCTCCTTCAAGACTCAGCTCAAACATTACCTTCTTCATGGAACCTTTCCCAGTTTCCCCAAATGCTAGTGTCTTCCACTACATAAAAGTTGCCTTGTATCTCTTTATACACACATATGCACACATGTAAAATTACATATACATATATACTTTTGTTTTATTTCCCACATTGTAAAACAAATTTCTAGACAAGGATTATTTTTGTTTTTTCTTTGTATTCCAAACATTTAGCATAATGCCTGACACATATATTTTTATCGATTGATTTCTAATCTTTATAAAATTTTGTTTATAAACATGCCTACATCAAAAGCATCTTTGATGAATATATAAGAAGGCAACTGGTAGTTTTTGGGAAAATTTAATAAATTATTAAATGTATTTATATTGTGACTTTTAAAAGTTAGAGCAAAATAAAGTTCTCATTTTCTGAAAGGTCTTCTTAAAATTAATACTTGAAATACACTTAAGATTAATATAAGAGAGGGAACCTAGGTGGCTCAGTGGATTAAGAACCAGACCTAAAGACTGGAGATCCTGGGTTCAAATCTGACCTCAGATGCTTCCTAGCTGTGTGACCCTGGGCAAGTCACTTAACCCTCATTGCCTAATTGGTACCACTCTTCTGTCTTGGAACCAATACACAGTATTGATTCTGGTAAGGTTTTGTTTTTTTAAAGATTACTACAAGAAAATAATTGGAATCAAATTGATATTTTTGCCCAGTGAGTCTGATATGCTCAAGTCAAAACCTTCAAAACCCAAAGTTTAATCATATTTTTTCCTATTAGCCCCTGGAAAGTTATGTTGAATTGTAATTTCTCTTAAATTTACATTACAGCACGGTCCTTAAACTCAGGGATCTATCTATGGTATAGAAAAAAGATAAAAACCAAACCACTAGTACTTGAAGTGATATAGGGCTTCCAGAGACTAACTGCTCTTCTAGATAGTATTATAGCCCATCAGGAAAGGGAGACCAGCATCTTAGAAGTCCCATGCATGTGTGATTACCTGGAGCATTAGTCATTGACTAGATTAAATCCAGAAGTCAAAGATAAAGTCTAAAGAACAAGATTAAAACCTGATCTGGTTCCATCCTTCTTTTGCTCTTTAGGAGGTAAATAGATCTCAGATCTTACAGAAGAGGCTCAAAGCGCTTTGGCCTTGTGCTTATTAACATTAGCAAAATATGCTGAACTTCAAGTTCTTGGAACAGTTTCCACAACAGATTTCCTGGAATAAAGAAGGAAATATGAATCTTGAAATTTAGATGATTAATAAAATGATATTTCTATTCTGTGCAGAGAACTTCTATTTACAATATATTGTATATTAGGAGATTTTGTTTTTACATGTGAAGGTAACACTTTACTTCTTCTATATATACAGCCACATAATAGGGTCTGCTGGAGGGCATTCTGAGTCTTACATCTTACACTGAATTCAAGATTACATTTTAGAACTTCTAGGGGTGGAGCCAGGATGATGGGCTAGAAACAGGGAAAGCTGGAACCACACTGAGAATCTTCTCCAACCAATCTTAAAATAATGCTTCAGAATGAATACTGGAGTGAAAGAACCAATGACGGGGCAGAGTGAAACAACTTTCCTGCAGAAAACTACTCGAAAGGTCAAAATAGAAAGAGAAAATTGAAGAGATTCAATAAGGTCAAACTATTTATGTTCCTACTTGGAAAGATAATATTTGTAATTCTTAAATTTTTAGAAATCAGCATTAGAGTGGTTAGAAGGAGTATACGTAGACAAAATGTGTGTGTATAAACTGATTAAGATGATATAGGATGATGTGATATGCAAAAAAAAAGAATCAAGTGGTAAAAAAGTATTATATTGAGAAAAAAGGAAAGGAAAAGGTGGAATGGGGTAAAGAGGCACAAAAAACTAATACAGTGGAAAGGAGTATGAGAATGGTGATGGGCAATGTTTATAGCTTTACTCTCATTGCAAATGACTTAGAAAGGGAATAATAACCATAATCATATGGGCATAGGCTCCTACCTTACCCTATACAGAAGTATGAAGGGATAAGACAAGGTGGGACATTAATAGAAGGGAGTGGAAAATAGAGGGTGGTGATTAAGAGCAAAACACTTGTGAGGAGGGCAGAGTGAAAGGTAAGATAAAAAGCAGGATCAAAAGGGGAAAACAAAATGCAGGGGAATACACAGTTGGTACATAGATATATTATCAACATTTCTATATATTGCCAACAAAGTTCAGCAGCAAGAGATATAAAAAGAAATTCTATTTAAAATTATTCTAGACAATATAAAATACCTGGAAATCTACTTGTCAAGACAATCCAGGAATTATATGAACACAATTAGAAAAAAAATTTTTTTTTTACACAAATGAAGTCAGATCTAAACAATTGGAAAAATATTAATTGCTCATGGGTAGATTGAGCTAATATAATAAAATGACAATTACACCTAAATTAAATGTCTTACTTAGTGCCATACCAATCAAACTACCAAATAATTATTTTATAGAACTAGTAAAAATAATGACAAAATTCATCTGGAAGAAGAAAAGGTCAAGAATATCAAGTGATTTAGTGGGAAAAATGTGAAGGAAGGTGGTTTAGCAGTACCAGATATCAAACTGTACTATAAAATAGTAATCATCAAAACAGTCTGGTACCAGCTAAGAAATAGAGGTGGATCAGGAGACAGCTGGGTGACTTAGTGGATTGAGAACCAGGGCTAGAGATGGGAGGTTCTATGTTCAAATCTGGCCTCAGAAACTTCCTTGCTGTGTGACCCTGGGCAAGTCGCTTAACCCCCATTGCCTAGCCCTTACTGCTCTTCTGCCTTAGAACCAATAAACAGTATTGATTCTAAGATGGAAGGTAAGCATTAAAAAAAAAAAGAAATAAAGAAATAGAGATGGATAAATAGAATAAATTAGATACTGTAAAGGGCAAAATTATGGTTGGATAGGGTAGTCACCAGGAATTTAATTAATTATAATAACAAATGTAATAATAAAATAATTAAAATAATAATTAATTAAAAATCCAAAAGATTTTTTTTTAGCAATTTATTTATTAAAGAGAGGGAAAGAGTAAAAGTAGAGAAATGAGAGCAGAGTAAGAGATCTAGCTTAATGAGCTAGACTATGTGCTCAAGCCTTGGCTTACTCCACAGCAGGGCTCCAGTAGCCCCAGCCAGAGGACCTAAACATCAATTAACAAGAGTTTTAGCCAAGAGGCCTCCTCCAGCCAAGGGGCCCCTCCAGAGGCTAGTACCTCCAGGAAAAAGCCAAGGAAGGGAGTCAGTCTTTTTCAGTCACCCACGTGGTAGTTCTAAGGGAAAGCAGTCCTCAGTCCTCAGCCAGAGCTCTTCCAGAGTCAAGTTGAAGGTGAAAGACCTTTTAACAGGAGGCTCTTGCAATGTATAAAGACCATTCCTTTCGTCACTTCCTGTGCCTTCCTCCCATTTTACGTGTACCAATTACAGCTTAGGACTGCCCAGGGTGCAGTCAGTTGATTTTTGATTTGTCACCCACTTTTGTACACGTGGGTCTCAGACCTCCCCATACTTAGGGATAAGTGGGGTGTGTACACTTTTGGTGATTAAATCTAAAAATGGGCAGGTGGGGGGAGTTAATTCCATCTTCACAATACATAATATATAGAGGTAAATGACCAAAGCAACTTAATGTTACCCTGTGTAGGGACTTGCTCTACATATATTACTTGGGCAGGTTTGAATCACCTACAGAGGGAAGCTGAAGGCTGGAAAGTAATGGGTTAAGTTTATAGGCTAGAGAGTGTGAGCCATAGAAGGAGCAAAGAGAGAGAGAGAGAAGGAACAAAACTTTAGCGTGGTCTCAGCATGTCAGCAGGTCAGCTCTTCCTCAGATGAGAGAGAGAGGTGAGAGAGAGAGAGAGAGAGAGAGAGAGAGAGAGAGAGAGAGNTTAGGTCCTTTTTAGAGCTGAATTTCATTCAAATTCTATTGCAGAGTACAATTCTGATGGGCTGACCAAGTAACCCAAATTTCAAATGCGCATTTACCTAAAAGAATATTTTACAGAGAACTCACACAATGTAAGCATCCACATGATGGTCAAAAGAAGCAATATAAGAAAACTGAAGAATTTTAGTATGGACAGTGAGATATAGGAAATACTGGCACAGGACTGCCCAGCATGGCATGCCTGCATCAAAGAAAGCACTGTAGATTTTAAAGTTACTATCCAACACTCCAAGTATCACATTTAATAATATTTATTAAATTTAACTTGAAGCAAAAGGGAAACTAAAAGGCTAGAGTTGAGAGAGAGAGAGAGAGAGAGAGAGAGAGAGAGAGAGAGAGAGAGAGAGAAAACAAGAGAGAGAGAGAGAGAGAGAGAGAGAGAGAGAGAGAGAGAGAGAGAGAGAGAGAGAGTAACTCAGCCAAACTGATTTTATTGAGGATTGTCGGAATGGGGGTTGCAGGATGTCAGTCAAACAATCAGCACATCAGAAGTTATAACATGGAACTGACAAACAAAAGGCACAGATGGCCACAATAGTATAGCCAGGTACTCAGGTAAGAAGCACATGTGAAATCCTCTCCTTTCAGACACATTGGCCCCAGCTTATGCAAATGCAAGTCTCTGATATTACAAAGGACCTGCAGAACCTGTCTTCCAGCTTTCAGACTGCAGATCACAGTAAAGACTTGATTTCTAAGTTCCACAAAATTTAAGACCCAAACAATTTAAGGATTCACAAATCAGTCATGTGAGATATTAGAAATATATACATAAATCTGGTCCATGAGCACTTTGCTCATTAGAGTCAGCTTTTGAACACATCTTTAATACCTTCATGATTTGTTATACCTGAAACCCTACACCCTATTCCAAGAAAAGGTTAAAATGGGTATATGATTTAGATATAAGGAGTAATACCATAAATAAATTGGGGAAATATAGAATAGTGTGTCTGTCAGATCTGTGGAGAGAAAAGAAGAATTTATGACCAAACAAGAGATAGAAAGTATTATGAGATGTAAAATGAATAATTTTGATTGTATTAAATTTTAAAATGTCTTTTCAAACAAAACCAATATAACCAAGAATAGAACTGGTTTGGGGCAGCTGGGTGGCTCAGTGGGTGGATTGAGAACCAGGCCTGGAGATAGGAGGTCCTGGGTTAAAAACTCAGACACTTCCCAGCTATGTGACCCTGTGCAAGTCACTTAACCCCCATTGCCTAACCCTTACTGCTCTTCTGCCTTGGTACTAATATACAGTATTGATTCTAAGACAGAAGGAAAGGGTTTAAAGAAAGAACTGGGAAACATTTCTCTGACAAAATTCTAATTTTTTCAATTTATAGAGAACTAAGTCAAATTTATATGAATACAAGTCACTCCCCAATTGATAGATGGTCAAAGGATATAAAGCAATTTTCAGATGAAGAAATCAAAGCTATCACTAATCATATGAAAAATGTTCTAATTCACTATTGATTAGAAAAATGCAATTTAAAAAAACTCTAGGTTGCCACTTCACACTTGCAGATTGGCCAATATGACAGTAAAAGAAAGTGATAAATGTTGATGGGGATGTGGCAAAATTGAGACCCTAATGCATTGTTGGTAGAGCTGTGAACTGATCCAATCATTCTGGAGGACAATTTGGAACTTTGCCCAAAGGGCTATAAAATTGTATAGCCTTTGATCCTGTAATACCACTATTGGGTCAGTTCAGATCAAGAAATCACAAAAAAGGAGAAAGGGCCTACTTGTACAAAAATATTTATAGCTGCTCTTTTTGTGGTGGCAAAGAACTAGAAATTGAAGGGATTTCCATCAATGGGGAATGTCTGAACAAATTGTGGCATATGATGCTGATGGAGTACTATTGTGCTATGAGAAGTGATAAGCAGGATGATTTCAGAAAAACCTGAAAAGATTGACATGAACTGATGCAGAGAGAAATAAGCAGAACTGGGAGAACACTGTACACAATAACAACAATATTGTGGGATGATCAACTGTGACAGACTACCTACTCTCAGAAATGCAATGATCTGGGACAATTCTGAAGGATTCATGACAAAGAATGCTATTTACCTTTAGAGAAAGAACTGTTGGAGTCAGATGCAGGTCAAAGCATGCTATCTTTCACATTAGTTTATTTATGGTTTTATTTTGGGGTTCTGACTTCATATGAATATTCTCTTACAACATTGACTAATATAGAAGTATGTTTTGCATGATAATGCATATATAACCCAGATCAAATAGCTTACCATCTTTGAGAGGTAGGAGAAGAGGGAAGGAAGGAGTCAATTTGATGTTATCATAAATCAGAACTTAAAAAAAAATCTCCTTCCACCTTAGTTTCCTTTGGAAGGCTCTTATCTTCTGAAATTTTTATTTGAACACTTTGTTACGTGGTTTATTAGGCCAAGAATGTAACAAGATTCCCCCAAAGGAGGGTAAATATCAGGCAAACCACCTGAAAAATATACCAGGAATCTGAAAAAAATGTTTTTGTCCATTTTACTTTTCAGTCCCATATGTACCAAATTTGATTCCATTTGTTGACTACAAAATCTCATTTGGCTTAATAGGACAAAATATAGCCCTCAATTTTTCTTTCAAAAAAAGGTATATCCTTTCTGTGTTAAGATTGTACAATATTCCTTGGTAGATAAAGCCCACTCCCCCCAATAACAAAGAGTCTCTAATTTCACATCAGGAGAGGTATAAGTTCACCAGATCAGAGGTGCTGGTCCCTATCAGAGAGTCTGTTCCAATGGCAGAGTGATCCCTTTCCAGCCCTTTGAAGGCTGAAGACTTTCTGATGTTCAGGAACATGGTGTTGTTTGTATCAAGTGGTTGTGAGGAAGGAGGGAAGGAAGAGAATGAGCATTTTTATAATGCTTACTACTTGCCAGACAGTATTGCTAAACTATTTTTACAAATATTACCTCATCTGATCTTCAAAACAACACTATAGGAGAGATGCTATTATTATGCCCATATTTTAGATGAGGAAACTGAAGCTAAGAAAGATTTAAGTGATTTGTCTGGGGTCATGCAGTTAAGTGGCTGAGACAGTATTTGAATTTAAACCTTCCTGATTATCCATAGCTGCCTCTAAGTGCCAATGAGTCTGCTCTAAAGAGCCCAAGTATTGGATTTCCAGGCATGAAATATTAAAATGAAAGGAAAAGCACAATAGGTATGGAAATCTTCTATGGACCTCCATAGTTAGGGAAGGATACAGAAGATAGGAGCAAATCTTTTGGCTATCATTGGAACTGGTGTAGGAACACTCATGTTAATAATACCACAGCAGCATATAATGCCCTTATTTATTAACATGATTTGATAATATTCCCATTTACACACTATATTTTAGCCAATTTAGGCTACTAATAGTAACCTATGGTACTAATGGTACTAATCTTCTACTCTCTTTATATTTACATAGTTCATCCATTATGCCAGTATTGAACTCCTGTTATCTCCATCTCCTGGAAATCCTTATTTTCCTACAAGGTGCAATCTCTTCTGTGAAACATTTGCTGATACCCAGAGCTGAAAGTGTTCTCTCCATGGATATACCAGTAAATGTTTAACAACTGACTCTCAAAAAGCAAATGTCCCTCTGGCATACTTTTAAGTTTAATTTGCATTAATAATATTCTCTTCATTATTTTACTGGGTCTGGGCAATCAACAAAACAATGAATCAAGCCCTGATTTGTAGTTTGCCAAAGTTTGAGGTATAAATGCTCAAACTGAAAATTTAACAATCAACTCTCAGGACTTGGTTCCATTTGGCTCTGGCACACCCCCATTTTATGCCCTCTTTATATTTTTTTAGAACATCCTCAAACTTTTTGCTTTGAATTCCATTCTATTATTAAACATATTTATATATGTGTAATTATATTACATGTAAAGATTGTACAAGATACTATGTATTATCATGTATATTTATTCCATACAGGAACTACATGAAGGGAACCTCAAGATGTAGAGACAAAGGTAAACCAGGCACAGTTGGGTGGCAGAGACAAAGCTTTGCTGTACACTCTTGTCACAATATTTCTTCTACATTGAGATATGAGTTTTATTTACTTTGATATATTATGTTAGAAATGTTCATTTACATGTCATTTATATTAGACTAGAAGTTCCTTGAAATTATGATGCTGTTTTAATTTCTGTATTCTCAGTGCCTTGTACAAAATAGATATTTAAGAAATGTTTCTTGTTGAAATAAGAGTTCCTTGGCCTCAAGGAACTTTCAGATTAGTGCGGGAGATGAGACATAGACATAAGTAACTATGATAGGGCAACTAAGTGGAGCAGTGGATAGAATGCCAGGCCTGGAGTCAAGAACACTTGTATCTTCCTTTCTTCAAATCTAACCTCAGATATTTACTAGCTATGTGACACTGGGAAAATTACTTAACTCTGTGTGTCTCAGTTTTTTCATCTACAAAGCGATCTGGAAAACCACTTCAGTATCTTTGCCAGGAAAGCCCCCAGTAGGGCCACAAAGAGTTGGATATGATTGAACAACCACAGAAAACCATTATTTTACAAGCGAGAAAACAGAATCCAGATTGGTTAGGATATTGAGTATGTGAAGGTAACTTGGGAAGAGTTTTGAATACTGGGCTAAAGCGTCTAGGACCCAATCAATTAGGGATGGCTAACTATAGTTTGTAAAATGAATATACATGTATCCCTTTCACATTGTAACTTTTTCCATCACTATTTTGATGTATTGTGAGTCAGTGTAAGAAATGGGAAGTTTTGGGGGAGTTTCACTCAAAAGCCAGCAGATGACAGGAAAAGTTTAGAAATTCAGAAATGTACAAAATATGTTTAAGTATTATATAATATCTATATATTTTATCTTTTAATACCATAAAAATAAACAATTTCTTTTTTATAGTTAGAATAAATTAAAAGTTAAAGTTTGCAAAAAGAACATGAAAGCCAAAAAATTTTACATGTTTTTTCTGGATTGTCCTGAACCCTCATGGTATGGAAGGGATACCTGCAGTATGGGAAGGAGGAAGTGCTCCCATTGGGATGCTGGACTGGGCAGAGGGATGGGTAATGTGAAAAAATGTCCTCAGTCATTCTGGGAAGATGGCGGCTTAGAAGGAGCAAATCTTAAAACCTCCACACCCTTATACACTGAGATAGAAAACAATGCGATTTGAGAAGAAAAAGGAACAAATCTAACAATGGGACAGAGCAGAGGGAACCTTACTGCTGCACAACTAAAGAGGTATGCCAAGAAGAAGGTTTCAATTCTTGAACTCTCCAGTCTGAGGGTATAGAAGGGAAAATCCAGGATGCCTCCCCCATATGCTGTGCAGAGTCTCCAGCGGCCCCTGAAATCTCAGGGTGGGTGGGTGCACTGGCTGGGAGAGAGGGCCTTGCTGGCCCTGGAATTGTGGAGTTGAACACAGGCACTGGAGAGGTGATTGGAGGAGATAACCAGAGAAACACAGCAAAAAATCCTGGAAGAAGGAGGTTTAGAGAGAGCCAAACCTCAGACCACTTGGCTTCCTCACACCTAGAAAGAGTACAAAGGGCTTCAAGAGGAAAGAAAACCAGAGCAAACACAAGGACACCTGCAGGGGGACCCCACTGCTGGACAGCTCAGTGAAAATGTTCCTTCTTGTTCCCCCACGTTTTTTTTTCCTCCTCATTAGGTTTTAGCCTCAGGGCAGATTAAGAAGTACAGATTAATCCAATCAGTCTAAATACCAACGATTAGAAAGATAAGAAGTCTTTAGAGGGCAGAGAAAGTAACTACAAACCTCCACTGCCAGCTGGGGGGAAGATGTTTCATCAAAGATCATTAAATACATCTGCTCAAGCTAGCAGAACAGAAAAGGAAAAAATATGAATAAACAACAGAAAAAGAAAAAAGAAATGACAATTGACAGCTTCTTTTAAGGAAGTGAAAAGAGAGCAAATGAAATAGAAATAGAAGAAGAGGAAGAAGTTCCAGTGAATTGGACACAGGCTTTGGAAGATCTCAAAATTCAATTAACTCAAGAACTTCAGGAACCCAAAAAGCAACCAAGAGAGATTGAAGACAATTTGAAAAAGGAAATACATGAACTAAAACAAGAAAATAAAGTCTTAAAAGCCAGAATTGGTCAGCTTGAAAATGAAGCAAAGAAGGCAAAAGATGACCTATAAAGAAAATCAGACCAGAAGGAGGATGACCGAAAAACAGGGATGAAATTCAGTCTTTAAAAAACAGAATTCAACAACTAGAAGCAAATGACTTCACAAGGCAGCAAGGATATATAAAACAAAATTTAAAAAATTAAAAATTTGAGGAGAATATGAAACACCTCACTGATTCAACCAAAGATCTGGAGAACAGAATTATTGGTTTACCAGAACATCATGATGAAAGAAAAAGTTTAGATATCATCCTACAAGAAATTATCAGAGACAATTGCCCTGACATTCTTGAACAAGAGGGAAAAGTAGAAATTGAAAGAATCCACAGATCACCTCCTACATTTAATCCACAACTAACAACTTCCAGGAATATTATAGCCAAATTCAAAAAACTACCAGACCAAGGAAAAAATATTACAAGCGGCTAAAAAGAAGTCATTCAGATATCAGAGAACCACAATTAGGATAACACAGGATCTGGCTGCATCTACATTGAAGGACTGGAAGGCATGGAACACAATATTCCAGAAAGCAAGAGAACTGGGTCTACAACCAAGAATCAACTATCCAGCAAAAATGACTATACTATTGCAGGGGAAATTATGATCATTTAATAAAATCGAGGACATCCAAGCATTCATCAAGAAAAAACCGGACTTAAACAGAGAGTTTGCTGCTCAAACACAGAACTCAAGAGAATCACCATTAGTAAAATAAGAGAATGGGGGGAGGGTGAAAATCTTTTCTTTAAGGGACCCAATAAGTTCAATCAATTTGTATCCCAAGAAGAAAAGAAGATATTGGTAAATATTAAAAATTGTTATTACCAACAGGGTAATTAGAAGAAGTTTACATAGAGGGAACAGTAACAAACTGTATAGGATGAAATGTGAATCAATATATATATATGTATGTATAAATATATTCAAAACTAGAGAGGGGTAAGAAGGTAATATTAAGAAAAATGGGAAAACAAACAAAATGGAGCAAATTTATATTCCATAAAGAAGCACGTGGGGACAACAGGGAAGAATAACAATACACTGTAAAGGTAAAGAGTTGCAGAGAGGAAATATTTAATACTTAATTGCATTGAAATCAATGTAAAGAGGGAAGAACAATCAGATCCATTGGGGCAGAGATTGATTCACGCCCTATAGAGAAGTAGAAGGGTAATAAAAGGACTGGTGGAGAGGGAAGTAACACAAGGAAGGGAGAGAGCTGGGGGAGGGAAGTAGCTTAAAAAGATCCTAAAGAAGAATAAGAGGGGAATAAGAAGG
Source organism: Gracilinanus agilis (assembly GCF_016433145.1). NCBI lineage: Eukaryota > Metazoa > Chordata > Mammalia > Didelphimorphia > Didelphidae > Gracilinanus > Gracilinanus agilis. Next base: position 391,402,275 of record NC_058131.1, on the reverse strand, counting down.
GAGAGTGGAGAAAGGGAAATACAATAAGGGAGGGGATTAGGGGAACTGATTAAAAAACAACACTGGTATAGAAGGAAATAGTGAAAGAAGAAAGGAGAGGACAAGAAGAGAGAATCAAAATGTCTGGGAATACACAGTTGATAAATATAACTCTGTGAATGGGATGAACTTGCCCATAAAATGGAAGCAAATAGCAGAGTGGATTAGAAAACAAAATCCTACCATATATAGTCTACAAGAAACACACATGAGACAGGCAGAATACATAGAGTAAAAATGAAAGGATGGAGTAAAATCTATTGGGCTTCAAAATGAGAAAAAGAAGGCAGGGGTTGTCATCATGATCTCTGACAGAGCCAAAGTAAAAATATTGTTAAAAGAGATAGGGAAGTTAACTACATCCTAATAAAAGGCAGTATAAACAATGAAAAAATATCAGTACTCAATATGTATACACTAAACGGTATAGCTTCTAAATTTCTAAAGGAGAAGCTAGTGGAGCTTAAGAATGAAATAGATAGCAAAACTATACTAGTGGGGGACCTCAACCTTCCCCTATCAGATCTAGATAAATCAAACCAAAAAATAAATGAGAAAGAGATAAGAGAGGTGAATGAAACCTTAGAAAAATTAGAGTTAATAGATTTATGGAGAAAAATAAATAAGGACAAAAAGGAATACACCTTCTTTTCAGCAGCACATGGAACATTCACAAAGATTGACCATGTACTAGGGCATAGAAACATGGCAAACAAATGCAAAAAAACAGAAATAATAAATGCAACCTTATCAGATCATAATGCAATAAAAATAGTTATTAGTAAGAATACATGGAGAGGCAAACCAAAAACTAATTGGAAACTAAATAATATGATTCCCCAAAATAATTTAGTGAAAGAACAAATCATAGGAACAATTAATAATTTCATTGAAGACAATGACAGTGATGAGACTTCTTACCCAAAACTATGGAATACAGCCAAAGCAATTCTAAGGGGAAAATTTATATCACTGAGTGCATATATTAACAAATTAGGGAGGGCAGAGATTAATGAATTGGGCATGCAACTTAAAAAACTAGAAAATGAACAAATTAAAAATCCCCAGATGAAAACTAAATTAGAAATACTAAAAATCAAAGGAGAAATTAATAAAATGTAAAAAAATAAAAGAACTATTGAATTAATAAATAAGACTAGAAGCTGGTATTTTGAAAAAACAGATAAAATAGACAAAGTACTAGTCAATCTAATAAAAAAAGGAAAGAAGAAAACCAAATCAACAGTATCAAAGATAAAAAGGGAGACCTCACCTCTAATAAAGAGGAAATTGAGGCAATCATTAAAAACTATTTTGCCCAATTATATGGCAATAAATTTAGCAATCTAGGTGATATGGATGAATATTTACAAAAATATAAATTGCCTAGATTAACAGCAGAAGAAATAGAATACTTAAATAATTGCATACCAGAAAAAGAAATTGAACAAGCCATTAAAGAACTCCCTAAGAAAAAAATCGCCAGGGCTAATGGATTCACAAGTGAATTCTATCAAACATTCAAAGAACAACTAATCTCAATACTATATAAATTATTTGATATAATAAGCAAAGAAGGAGTCCTACCAAATTCCTTTTATGACACAAATATGGTACTGATTCCAAAGTCAGGTAGATCAAAAACAGAGAAAGAAAACTACAGACCAATTTCCCTAATGAACATAAATGCAAAAATCTTAAATAGAATACTAACAAAAAGACTCCAGCAAGTGATCAAAAGGGTTATCCATCATGTTCAAGTGGGTTTTATACCAGGAATGCAAGGATGGTTCAACATTAGGAAAACCATCCACATAATTGACCATATCAACAATCCAACAAACAAAAATCACATGATTATCTCAATAGATGCTGAAAAAGCCTTTGACAAAATACAACACCCATTCCTATTGAAAACACTAGAAAGTATAGGAATAGAAGGACCTTTCCTAAAAATAATAAACAGTATATATCTAAAACCATCAACAAGCATCATATGCAATGAGGATAAATTAGAATCCTTCCCAATAAGATCAGGCGTGAAACAAGGATGCCCATTATCTCCTCTATTATTTAACATTGCACTAGAAGCACTAGCAGTAGCAATTAGAGAAGAAAAAGAAATTGAAGGTATTAAAATAGGCAAGGAGGAGACTAAGCTATCACTTTTTGCAGATGATATGATGGTCTATTTAAAAAATCCTAGAGAATCAACTAAAAAGCTAGTAGAAATAATCAACAACTTTAACAAAGTTGCAGGATACAAAATAAATGCACATACATCATCAGCATTTCTATATATTTCCAACACATCACAACAGGAAGAGTTAGAAAGAGAAACACAATTTAAAATCATCCTAGACAATATAATATGCTTAGGAATCTATCTACCAAAACAAACACAGGAATTATATGACAACTACAAAACACTTTTCAAAACAATTAAAACTAGATATAAAGAATTGGAAAAACATTGATTGCTCATGGGTAGGACGAGTTAACATAATAAAAATGACCATTCTACCCAAACTAATTTACTTATTTAGTGCCATACCTATCAAACTACCAAAAAACTTTTTTACTGAATTAGAAAAAACTATAACAAAGTTTATTTGGAAGAACAAAAGATCAAGAATATCAAGGGAAATAATGAAAAAAATGTGAAGGAAGGGGGCCTAGCAGTACCAGATATTAAACTGTACTATAAAGCAGTGGTCATCAAAACAGTATGGTACTGGCTAAGAGATAGAAGGGAGGATCAGTGGAATAGACTTGGGGTAAGTGACATCATCAAGACAGTGTATGATAAACCCAAAGAGCCCAACTTTTGGGAGAAAAATCCACTATTCGACAAAAACTGCTGGGAAAATTGGAAAACAATATGGGAGAGATTAGGTTTAGATCAACATCTCACACTCTACACCAAGATAAATTCAGAATGGGTGAATGACTTGAATATAAAGAAGGAAACTGTAAGTAAATTAAGTGAACACAGAATAGTATACTTGTCAGATCTCTTGGAAAGGAAAGATTTTAAAACCAAGCAAGAGTTAGAGAAAATTACAAAATGTAAAATAAATAATTTTGATTATATTAAATTAAAAAGTTTTTGTAGAAACAAAAACAATGCAACCAAAATCAGAAGGGAAACAACAAAACTGGGAAAAATCTTTATAACAAAAAACTCTGACAAAGGTCTAATTACTAAAATATACAAGGAGTTAAATCAATTGTATAAAAAATCAAGCCGTTCCCCAATTGATAAATGGCAAGGGACATGAATAGGCAATTTTCAGATAAAGAAATCAAAACTATCAATAAGCACATGAGAAAATGTTCTAAATCTCTAATAATTAGAGAAATGCAAATCAAAACAACTCTGAGGTATCACCTCACATCTAGTAGGTTGGCTAAAATGATAGCAGAGGAGAGTAATGAATGCTGGAGGGGATGTGGCAAAATTGGGACATTAATGCATTGCTGGTGGAGTTGTGAACTCTTCCAACCATTCTGGCTGGCAATTTGGAATTATGCCCAAAGAGCTCTAAAAGAATGCCTTCCCTTTGATCCAGCCATACCACTGCTGGGTTTGTACCCCAAAGAGATCATAGATAAAAAGACTTGTACAAAAATATTTATAGCTGCATTTTTTGTGGTGTCAAAAAACTGGAAAATGAGGGTATGTCCTTCAATTGGGGAATGGGTGAAAAAATTGTGGTATATGCTGGTGATGGAATACTGTTGTGCTCAAAGGAATAATAAACTGGAGGAGTTCCAGGTGAACTGGAAAGACCTCCAGGAATTGATGCAGAGTGAAAGGAGCAAAGCCAGAAGAACATTGTACACAGAGACCAATAATACACTGTGGTAAATAGAATGTAATGGACTTCTGTACTAGCAGCAATGCAATGACCCAGGACAGTTCTGAGGGATTTATGGAAAAGAATGCTACCCATATTCAGAGGAAGAACTACAGGAGAGGAAACACAGAAGGAAAACAACCACTTGAACACATGGGTTGAGGCCGACATGATTGGGGATGTAAACTCGAAATGACCACACCAATGCAACTATCAACAATTTGGAAATAGGTCTGGATATACGACACATGTTAAAACCAATGGAAATGCGCATCGGCTATGGGTGAGGGGTGGGGGGTGGGGTGAGGGGGAAAGTAAGAACATGAATCATGTAAACATGGCAAATTTTTCTATGAAATAAAAAAAAATTTAAAAATGTCCTCAGGCATGATGGAGAGGGGGAAGGGAGTATCCCTCTCTGGCACATTCCTGCAAACATGCCATAGGTTCACTAGATGGGGCTATAAGAAATGATGACTAAAAGGAATCTGGAGAAAAGCGGGAAGACTTTTAAGATCGAATGTAGGGGTCAACTAGGTTTCTTAGTGGATTGAGATCCAGGTCTTGAGATGGGAGATCCTGGATTCAAATCTTGCCTCAGAGACTTCCTAGCTGTGCAACTTTGGGCAAGTCACTTAACCCCAATCACCTAGTCCTTAAAACTCTTCTGCCTTGGAACTAATACATTGTATTGATTCTAAGATGAACGGTAAGGGTTAAAAAAATTAGTTACAAGGCCCCTGGGATAGTGCAGGGCTCTCTATTAGATCTCAAGATAGAACAAAGGAGCCAGAGCTTATCTTTTCAGGGAAATATGCCTTCTTATAGGATGGCTGGAGTGACCCTGTATGATTAATAGACATCAGAGGATCAGTTTCAAATCCCACCTCTGCAAGGTCCTTTAGGTAAATTATTTTACTTTTCTGAACCTCAGCATTTAAGAGGGTCACTTTCTGTTCTAAATCTTTGATCTTATGAGAAGATGGTATAGATATAATAAATGCTGTGCCTGATGGGATGATCTAATATAAGCTGTGTCAAAGAGCTGTTCCAACTGATCCAATGGACTCTGCCTCAGTTGTCCATCTGTCCTCAGTATTATTTAGATGAATTTCCCAGTTTCACCAGCTACCTATTGCATTTCTTATCTCTGGAAGTCACTTTACCTAACATCAGGAAAGAATAAACATGCAATAAAATGGAAGCATCATTAGCTGGGTGGAGGAAAGAGACTAGCTCCCTCCCACCAAATATCTCAACGTTATTCTTATTTATTTGAAATCTACCAGGAAAGAGAATGAGAAATCATTCAGTTCAGTTTTTTGTACAAACTATCAGTCCTGCTTCTGAAGCCAATTAGTAGACTTCTCATCATCACATAGAATCCTGTGTCTTCATGGCAGAAAATTATCTCCTCAAACTTACATTTCTGGGATTGGAGCCAAATAGGGAATGACTGTGTCTACTCCAAGGACTGTGGCCTTGTTATATAGTACCCTTATTATATTTACATCATTCTAAATTACATTCTAAAATAGTTGGACCAATTCAAAAATCTACTAGCTGTCCCAATGCACTTGAATTCTGAAAACTTCTCCAACATTGTATTTCACCAATATTTTATAATCTTTGCTAATTTTTGAGGCATGAATCAATATCTCAGAGTTGTTTAAATTTTCATTCTTTTTTTAAAAAATTAGAGATTTGAAGCATCTTTCTATGTAGTTATTGACTGTATTTCTTTTGAAAAATATTTATTTATATCCTTTGCTTACTTATTGGGGAATGGCCCTGCATCTTATTTTTATATTTCTGTCTATTTTCTATATATCTTTGGATAGCATATTTTTTATCAGATATGTTTGACACAGATTTCCCCCTACACTTCCTATTTAAAATTTCATTTTGCCAAAGCATTCACATCTTATGTAACTGAAAATGTCTATTTTATCTTCTGTGATCTCTTTTATCTTTTGTTGGTTAAGAACTCTTCCCTAACACATGACAAAAAATGCCATCCACAGCCAAAGAAGGAACTGTTGGAGTCTGATTATAGATTAAAGCATGCCATCTTCCACTTTATTTCCTTCATGAGTTTTTTATTATGTGTGTGACATGTCTTCTATCATGACATGAGCAATATGGAAATATGTATTGCAAGAAAGCACTGGTATAACCTATATCAGACTATTTATTGCCTTCAGGAATAGGGGGAGGGAGTGGGGAACAGGGAGAGAAAATCTGAATCCTAAAATGTCAGAAAACAGTTGTCAAAAATTGTTTCTCAGGGGCAGTTAGGTGGCTCAGTGGATTGAGGGCCAGGCCTAGAGACAATCCTGGGTTCAAATCTGGCCTCGGATACTTCCTAGGTGTGTGACCCTAGACAAGTCACTTGACCCCCATTGCCTAGCCCTTACCTCTCTTCTACTTTAGGACCAATACACAGTATTGATTCTAAGACTGAAGGTAAGGGTTAAAAGAAAAATTTTTAAATTGTTTCTCCATGTAACTGAAAAATTAAAAAAAGAGTAAATACAAAAAAAGTCTTCTCTAGAGATAGATTTGAAAAATACCTCCTTCTATTCTCCTCGAATTTCTTATGATGTGTCCTTTTAGATTTAAGTTGAATATCCATTGGAGCTTATTGTGGAATATGAATGAATAAATTTAAAAAACCATTTAAGTGCTTACTGTATGTTAAACTACACTGTGTTAAACCTATTGATATATAACATTTACCTTCAAAAACTTTAATAGGAGAAGGCCACAAACTTAGTGGAGAATGGTGGTCAAGGAAGTAAATTTGGCTCCTGAAAGTCAAAGGGATGATGAATTGTGATAATGGGCAAAGAACAGATGTATCCTTTCCAGGAGAAGTGGTAGTATTGATTTTATTATTGTGCCTAAAGGAGAGATGTAAGTGGAGGTAGAGGGTGTGGGGCTGTGAATTTTAAGTAGGGTAGGAGACAGATGGTAAGGTGGCTTGTGGGGATGGCTAGATGGGAGGTGGAGGTGAAACATCTTCTGGGTTCTTGGGCCAGCTAAATCTAGTGGGCTTGGTAGGCTATTTGTATGGTGTAAGATAGATATTGTTATATAAACTTATTTTCTGACAAGCTACTCAATTTTTAAAGTTATGGCCAAACAGAGAGACCTTTCCCTAATAGTTTTGTTTTCTTAGGTTAGCAAACACTAAGCTACTTTGTTTGTATGCTTTTGTTTTGCTTATTAAATCTGTTCGAATGACTATTTTTAAACTAGTTTTAATGACTACAGTTTTGTAATATTATGAGATATTGTCTTTATTCTTGCATTTTACCATGATGCCCCTGACATTCTTGCCTTTTTCTTCTTTAAAGTACGATATAGTCCTTGGTTACTTTGATCAACTTAGGAATAAATTTGTAAATGTTAGTATCATCCCTTCTATTATTTTAGCATGATTTAGCCAAGAACAACTAATATTTCTCCAATTATTTGTCTTCCTTTATTCCTGAATAGATTGATTTGTAAGTTGTATAAATCCTGAATGTGTCTAACTAAGTTAACTCCCATGTGTTTCATAAAATTTGCCTCAATTTTGAACGGAATTTCTCGATCTCTTACTCTTTTTTTTTTAAGTGACATATAGAAAGGTTTCTTTTTGGGGTTTTATTTTGTATCCTGAAATTATGGTCTTGGATAATTTTTTTCATTTAATCTCTGTGTTTTTCCAAGTAAACATCATATAATCTGTGAATAGGTAAAATTTTACTTTCTTTTGACCTGTTCTTAAATATCTTGATTTCTTTTGTGGTCCTATTAGCTCATCATTCTAGCACTATATTAGCTAGTGTAGTTTCTTCTATTTCCAAGTAAGGAAAATGATCATCCCTGCTTTAGTCCTTATTTTATAGAGAAAGCTTCAAAAATTTGCTCAATGCAATTAATACCTATCCTAGGTTTTACATAGATACTTTGGGTCAAATTGAAGAATGGTGATTTTTTTCCTTGTCCTTCCCATCTCTCTTCTAAGTTCTTTGGTTTAGGAAGTTCCCACTGAGAAACATCTATTAATGCAGACTGGTACCTGTTCTACAGCTTAAAATCTCAGAGAATTCCTGAGGTCATTAAGAGCTTAAGTGACTTGCCCAGGTTACACAGTCAGGAGGCATCAGAGATGACTTGAACCTGCACCTTCTTGACTTGATCAATTCTCTATCCACTATGCCATGATAGCTTTTTTAGTCTTCTGTTTTTCAGTTATAAATAGGTACTGTATTTTGTCAAAAAGTCTTTTTTAATCTATTAACATTTGTAAACTTTACTATTGCTCTCAATAATGATTTATTATGTGTCAGAGATGGCAAACCTTTTAGAGATTGCTTGCCCAAACTGCACCTTCAAGCCTCCTGTTGAGCTCCTTGTATTACTCTAGAGAGCAAAGGGAGGAAGTGCTCACATTGGCCTACTGGACAGAGAGGTGGGGCATGCAAAATGTGTCCTTAGGTATGGTGGAGAGGGGGAACAGAGCAACCCTCTCTGTGCCTCTGGGGCACATTTGCCATATCTTCACCAACATGGTTATATGTAATGTAATTAAAAAAAATTTTATTCTTTTTGTATTTCTTTTTTTAATCCAATATGGCCATAACAATCTTTTTTTGATATGTTGCTGTACATTTTTGCTAATTTTCTTTTAATGTGTCACCTATTCATTAGTGACTTCGGGATTTTCTTTATTTTATTTTTCTTTGGTTCAGGTATCAAGTCCATATTTGTCTCATTGAAGTAATTTGGTAAGACGCTTCTTCCTTAATTTCTGTTAGCAAATCATATAGTGTGGATGATGGTTATTTGAAGGAATTTATTTACAAATTCCTCCAGACTTGGGTTTTCACTTTGGAAGTTAATTTATGATTTCTACATTTCTTTTTCTGAGTTTGTGTTGTTTAGGTTCTCTATTTTCTTTTATGTTAATCTGGATATTTAATTTATTTTATATCAATCCATTTCACTGAAGCTTTTTTTTTGTATACAAAGAAGTGTAATGATTTTGGGTACTTAAAAAAGTTCTCTCTTAGAAAATGAGGGGATGCCCTTCAATTGTGATATCTGTTGGTGATGGAATAATATTGTGCTAAAAGGAATAATGAACTGGAGGAATTCCATGTGAACTAGAACGACCTCCAGGAATTGATGCAGAGTGAAAGGAGCAGAACCAGGAGAACCTTATACACAGAGATGGATACACTGTGGCACAATAGAATGTAATGGATTTCTCTACTAGCAGCAATGCAATGATCCAAGACATTTCCGGGGTGGGGGGGAACCTATGAGAAAAATGCTATTCACATCCAGAGAAAGAACTGTGGGAGTAGAAACACAGAAGAAAAACAACTGCTTGATCATATGGGTCGATGGGGATATGATTGGGGATGTAGACTCTAAATCATTCCTCCTAGTTCAAATATCAATAATATGGAAACAGGTCCTGATTAATGATACAAGTAAAACCCAGTGTAATTGCTCATTGGCTATGAGAAGGGTTTGGGAAGAGGAGAGAGAAAGAACATGAATCTTGTATCCATGGAAAATTTTTCTTAATCAACTAAGTAAAATAAAAAAAAAAACACCTAACTATAGAGAATTTTTATGGTGACAAAGCAAGACCCGACACAGAAGTGAAAAGTGAAAACAAAGCAAATACATGCAAAGTCCAAAATAAAAATCTGAACTGGACTCAAATTCTTTAAGAGCTCAAAAAAGAATTTCAAAAATCAGTTGAGAGGCAAAGGAGAAATGGGGAAGAGAAATGAAAGCAATGCAAGAAGAAATGGGCCAAAGAAAAAAAGGAGGCTCAAAAGTTGATGGAAGAAAATCATTTCTTAAAAATTAGAATTGGGCAACTAAAAACTAATGATTTCATGAGACATCAAGAAACAATAAAACAAAATCAAAAGAATGAAAAAAAAGTGAAATATTTCATAAAAAAACAACTGACTTGGAAAATAGATCCAGGAGAGACAATTTAAGAAGTAATGGACTACCTGAAAGCCATGATTAAAAAAAATCCTTGACATCATAATTCAAGAAATTATCAAAGAAAACTCCCCAGATATTTTTGAACAAAAGACAGATAGAAATTAAAAGAATCTTCAGATCACCATCAGAAAGAAATCCTCAAATGACAACTTCCAGGAATATAATAGCTAAATTCAAAAGCCCCTAAGCCAAGGAGAAAATACTGCAAGCAGCCAGAAAGAAACAATTCAAATACCATGGAGCTACAAACAGGGTCACACAGGACTTAACAACGTTCACATTAAAGGATCAGAAGTCATGGAATATAATATTTCAGAAGGTGAAAGATCTAGGTCTACAACCCAAAATCATCTATCCAGCAAAACTGAGTATTCTTTCAGGGAAAAAAATGGTCATTCAATAAAATAGAAGATTTCCAAGCATTTTTGAAGAAAAGACCAGACCTAAACAGAAAATTTGAAGTTCAAACACAAGATCCAAGAGAAGCCTAAAAAGGTAAATGAAAAAGAGAAAATTTAAGAGACTCAATAAGGTCATGTCTTTCCATGTGTTCCTACATGGAAAGAAGGTATTTGTAATTCTTTTTACTAGTTGAGCTGTCAGAAGGAGTATACTTACACAGAGGGTGGGGAAGTAAGTTGATTAAGATGATATGATATGCAAAAAAAAAATCAAGGGATGAAAAAGAGGATTGCACTGAGAGAAAAGGGAAGGGAGAGATGGAATGGGGTAAATTATTTAACCTAAAATGATGTGAAAAACTATGTCAGTGGAGGGAAGGATGAGGGGAGTAATAGACAATGCTTAAACTTTACTCTCATAGTAACTGGTTCAGAGAGGGAATAACAACCTTAGATCTTGCTCTTTTTTTTTTCTCCTCCTTTTTTTCCCCCTTTTGTAATTTATCCCCTGGGATAAGTTAATCTCTCTTCCCCCTCAAACCTTCTTACCTGTCCCAGCTTAGTCCCCTATTTAGTTTATTTCTATTGCTATAACCCCCTTTAATTGTCATTATTTTGACTCCTCTCTTACTCAGGCCAGACAAAGTATGATTTAGAACCTTTATGGCAAACCTATGACATGCGTGTCAGCACTGACACACGTAGTCATTTTTGATAACACACAGCCACATACAAAGATGGGGCCACATGCCAAGGATGAAACATTTGCTGTAGTGTAGTGTAGACACTCTGTGCTGGAAGTCTGTAGACCAAAACAATTTTTTAAAAACTTTTAATAAGTTAAATAATGAGTTTTTGGTTTATGAAATACAGTTATATATTACAATTATACATTTTTGTTATTTAAACTATAAATATCGTGAAATGATGTTTTTTTTTCTTGACGTGACACGCCACCTGAGTTGCACTTGTTTTTTTGGTGAATTTTGACACACCAAGCTCAAAATGTTGCCCATCACTGATTTAGAAGATATTCACTCTCTTCATCTCACCTCTGTGTTTGAATAATCTCCTGTTAGTCAGTTCCTTCCTTTTCCCTCCCTTTTCCTTATTGTGTTTTTTGAGTTGTTTTTGAACCTTCAAGCCCATGGTTTGACCCCGCCCCCCCTTGTTGATCCTTAGAGATGGCAGTACTCTCCAGGGAAAATGGTCTTTCATCCCTTTTTAAGTATATAAACACTTATCATAAGTTCTATCAAAGTCTCCAAAATTGCTTACCTTTCTAAAGTTTGTCTCCCTAGTAGATTGTGGGCTTTTTGAGACCAAGGCATGTCTTTTAGCATTCTTTACATCTCTAAAACATAGCACAGTGCCTGGCACATGGTAAAGTTTTAATAAATGTTTCTTGACTTACTGTCTGGAATTGCTACCTGGGATTTGGGGAAGGGACCATTGGAGCATGAAGCCTGTAACTTCTATCTCCCATGGGATCACCTCATGAATATCTCTTTTGTTTCTACATTTTTAGTTTCTTTACTATAATTGGAGCATGACTTACTGTTATGGTGGTGATGGGTAGAACAGGTGAGATGTGTTGGAACTTCTACTCTTCTCTCTTTCCAGAAACTTCACCTATTCTTTATTGACAGTATTGGATGACTTCTTACCTGATGGCATCTGTGGAGCCACACCATCATTCCTTTGATCATAAAAACCTCTTTTCTAAAATGGCCTACCTCTCTTTATTGTAGAAAGAGCTCCATTCTTGCTGTATCCAAGTGTTCAATGGCATAGCTTCTTTCTTTCCTTATCTGAGTCACATTTCTTCTCCATCTTCTTGTCCCTTGACATAAATTAAAATTTCCCTTTGTGTGGGGGGATAGCTGGGTGGCTCAGTGGTTGAGAGCCAGGACTAGAGACAAGAGGCCCTGGGTTCAAATCTGTCCTCTGACACTTACTTTCTAGCTGTGTGAGCCTGGGAAAGTCGCTTACTCCCATTGCCTAGTCTTTACTGCTCTTCTGCTGTAGAACCAATATACAGTATTGATTCTAAAATGGAAGGCAAGGTTTTAAAAAAAATCCTCTCTGCCTCATCATATCCTTTTTATTTCCTTCCTGAAGTCCTTCTCTTCCCTCAAGGAATAGCTTCATTGTTTCTGACAACCTGGTAAATAGAAATGTATTCCTCTAAGCTTTTCACTTCCTCTTCTAGAATGGATACTACTGTATCTTGTCCATGAATAGGAGTTACTTGATCCTTGGAGAGACTCTTTCTCCATAGGTTACTGCAAAGTTTTTCTTGCCCTCCATCCTTATTTGAATTTATATTCTTAGGCTCATGATGGGGTGAACTTACTCTTTACTAAGGTTTACTCCTCAGCTCACTTAGGGGATCCCATTTCATTTTGTCCCTTTCAATAGATTGTCCCCTCTGTCATCTCCATTCTATCACTTATTTTCAATCTCTTCCTGTCTACTCATTTCCTATTGCCTATAAACATGCCTGTGTCTCCTCCATTATGGAAAAACCCTCACTTGATCCTCGCTATCATCTCCCTTTCTTCTGCCCTTTGTGGCTAAACTTGAAAAGGCCAAAGCTGTCTATAATAGGTTCCTTTACTTATTTTCCTTTTACTCTCTTCTTCTTAATCCCTCACAATCCAGCTTCTGAAATGATCATTCCACTAAACTGCTCTCTCCAAAGTTGCAATTGATCTCTCAGTTAAAAAAATCCAATGGAATTTATTCAATCCTCAGTTCTTCTTGACTTCTCTATAATGTTTGACACTGCTGAACACTCTTTCATGATGCTCTTTTCTCTCTGGTTTTCAGGACCCCATTGGTTCTCCTACTTATCCAACTGATCCTTATCTTTCCTCTTTTCTGGAGTCTCACCCAGCTGATGCCTTCTAACTGTAGATTTATCACAGGGTTCAGTTCTGGACACTCTTCTTTTCTCCTTCTATATTGCTTCACTTACTGATCTCATCAGCTCCCAAACATTTAATGACTATTTCTATGCTGATTATTATCAGATCTACCTATCCTGCTCCAACTTCTCTGCTCAGCTCCCATTTGCATTTCCAACAGCTTTTCAGATGTTTTGAACTGAGAGTCTAATAGATGTTTTAGACTCAACATATCCAAAACAGAACTCGTTATTGTTCCCCCTAAAACTTATTCCCCTCCTACCTTCTCTATTATTGTTTAGGGCAGTGGTTCCCAAACTTTTTTGACCTACCGCCCCCTTTCCAGAAAAAAATATTACTTAACCCTCTGGAAATTAACTTTAAAAAAATTTTAATAGCAATTAATAGGAAAGATAAATGCACCTGTGACCATCACTGCTCCCTGGATCGCTGCAGCACCCACCAGGGGGCAGTGGAACCCACTTTGGGAATCACTTTAGGGCATCACCATCCTCCCAGCCCTTCAGACTCAGAACTTAAATGTCATCCTTCATATCCATAACACTCCCCGCCCCCCAATCCAGTCTGTTAACAAAGCCTGTCAATTGCCAATATACCCCTTTCTCTCCTCTGTCAAAGCCAACATTCTGGTGCAGACCCTTATCACTTCATACCTTGACAACTGCAATAACCTGCTGGTGGGTCTGCCTTCCTCAAGTCTATCTTCACTCCAATCCATTCTCTAATTCAGTCACTAAAGTGATTTTCCTAAAGTGCAAGTCTGATCATGTCACTACCCTACTCAAGAAATTTCAGTAGCTTCCTATTCCCTTTAGAATCAAATATAAAATTCTCTGTTTGGCATTTAAAGCCCTGCATAACAAAAGCCCTTCTCCAGTTTTTCTGACCTTCACCTCTCCTACTCCAACAGTATTTACTTATTTATTTTTATTCTCCTTCAATAGTGTTTTATTTTTTATCACATGTAAAATAATTTTTTGTATTTGTTTCCTAACATTTTGAGTTGCACATACTCTTCTTCTCTTCCTCTCTCCTTGAGATGATAAGCAATTTGATTTTCTGTCCAATCTTCTTACACTTTACTCCTCAATACATACTCTTCAGTCCAGTGTCACTGGCCTTCAGGCTGTTCCAGAAACAAGACACTCCATCTCTTGGCTCTGGACATTTTCTTTGGCTGGAATGATCTTTCTTCTCTTCTCAGAGTATTGTCCTCTCTAGTTTTCTTTCAGTCCCAATTAAAATCCTATCTTCTATAGCAGGGGTCTGCAACCTTTTTGGCCGTGAGAGCCATAAACACCACATTTTTTAAAATGTAATTTCATGAGAGCTGTACAATATGTTTAACACTGAATACAAGTAAATATGTGCACTTTATGTAAGAACAACACTTTTAAAGTACAATAAGTCTCTGAACTATTTTTCATAATGTTATTATGTGCTAATCAATGATGAATAAAGTACATTAATGTGACTTCTGGTGCTGCATGGTTTTGCTGATTATTAATAAAAAACAAGACTTAATGGGGCACTGTAGTACTGATATAACTGCATACATACATATAAAACTCCTTTACACTAAGAAAAATTGCTGAAATAAAGAGAAAAATTCAGGGAAGAATACTTTTTCCTCTCCCTCTCTCAAGTCAGGCAACAGGAGAAGAAAAAGCTGCCGGCCTGCTGGTTAAGCCATTTGGCCACATAAATTAAGTAGGAGATCAGGAGATTACAGAAAATAATATGACTTGTGTGCAGGCATTAGTAAGTAGTGGGGGAGGAGGGTACCTTTTCATGGAAAACTGGCCAGGATACATCACACACACTTCCTGGTACAGGTGTATATCAGTGCTGCCTACTCAATCATTCTGTATCAAATGAAACAACTACTGGGGAGAAATGCTTCTCACTAATGAAGCCTATGTAAAGATGTAATCTGACTATAATTCCCCTTTAAGAGCAGGTAGAAAAGTTAAAAACAACAATCCCACAAATAGGGAGTGCAGACCCCATGAATGCACTGAGATAAAGCCATGTTAATCAGAGGCAGAGGGGTAGAGAATGTAGACAAAAGTGATCAGTCACTATACAGAACCCCAAGATGTCAGTAACAGGTGTGGAAAGAGTAAAAGGAGGGCAGAAGGAGGAACACACAGCACACCTACCAAGCCGAGCTAAAGACCAGGATTCGTCTCACGCAGCAATATCAATGAGGGAGCTTCTATCTTAGAAGATAGTACTGAAAGGATCATGTGACGTAACATATGATGCATGATGTCATGCGTAAGCTGTTAGTTACTGTGTTGTGGTTGACTTTATGGCTCCTGCAGAAAGAGCCATATCTGGCCCTCAAAAGAGCCAGATATGGCTCGAGAGCCATACATTGCGGACCCCTGTTCTATAGGAGCCTTCGCTAACCTGTCTTAATTCCAGTGCCTTTCCTCTCTTCATTATTTCCTATTTTTCCAGATATAGCTTTCACCCACATATTTGTTTGCTTGTTGTCCCACTCATTAGATTGTAAGCTCCTTGAGTGTAGGGATAAATCTTACTTCTTTGTTACCCCACGGCAGAACACAGTGCCTGGCACATTGTAGGTATTAAATAAATGTTTGTTGACAGATTGATGGTCCTTGATCTTATGATAATTAATCCTTTGTGTTAAACTGCCAGATTGCCAGGCCTGTTTACTGTCCCTAGGACTCCATTTATTTGTGACATGTTGCATTTTATTTGAGATAACAGGTTGCTATCTGTTCAGGTGCCTTTTGGTAGTAATTTGTACATTCGTGCCCAACCCTAAGGCAAACAGAAACCACTCCATAAGTAGAAATCCAATTACCTAATTAGATCTAGTTTCCCACTTTATTTTATTTTTTTTTTTTAATTTTTTTTTTTTTTTATTTTAAACCCTTAACTTCTGTGTATTGACTTATAGGTGGAAGAGTGGTAAGGGTAGGCAATGGGGGTCAAGTGACTTGCCCAGGGTCACATAGCTGGGAAGTGTCTGAGGCCGGATTTGAACCTAGGACCTCCCGTCTCTAGGCCTAGCTCTCAATCCACTGAGCTACCCAGCTGCCCCCTTCCCACTTTATTTTTAATTATAGGATGAACTCTCCTCCTGCTTTTTAGGATTATAGATTTAGAACTGGAAAGGACTTGAGCTTACCAAATCCATCTCAGATCATGTTATAGATGGGAAACTGAGAGCCAGAGAAAAGAATTGACTTGCTCATGGTCACACAGTAAGTGGAAGTAGTTTTCTGACTCTAAATCCAGTCCTCTCTCCACTATATTGCTGGCTGCTTGGTTTGACACATGTTGAGTTCGGTTGAATTGAAATAAAATTGAATCATTTGCAACCATGTTTGCTGTTCCCTGAGAAAGGTGAAAATATCCGACAAGTGAAAGAAAGATGGTCAGAGGAGAAAACAGAGAGGATGACCACAGTAGGAAAGATTGTAAAGATAAAGGCTCTTTAGCCTCCAGAGGCAAAAGCTGAGGGGCTTCGGTGACAGTATGCAGTTGTATGAATGGGGATGAGGGAACATGGTTTCTTAGTTTGCTAGAGTGTAAAAGAGTAGATGTGGAGTGAAACTGGAATGAAGCAAGTATAAGGTCACCCAAAGCCATTTTATACCACACAGTGAATAATAAACTCAGAGAGAGCTGGTCAAATCAACACTACCATTGTCCGTGAGTTAGGGGTGTGTCTACTGAAGCTTCCTCCAGCAGAAAGGGCAGATGAGAACAATTTGTTTCAACAGCCATGGAGGAGGCTAAAACAGGCACTATGGAACACTTAGAACTTGGTCAGACATAGAAGACATCAAGGTCATCCACTGCATCCCAGGTCATTGCCAGACATCCTGATTTTTGTCTTGCCACTGGACTTTGATAGAATAGAGAATGAGACTGATGACTCCGCAACTCTATCTCATTTAAATCCAATTCACGTGCTAGTCAAGCCATCACTTGTGATATCATTGATTCTCTTAAAAAATGAAGGCCACCCAACAACCATTGCCTTTGGAAAGAATGGATCAATCAAATAACTGCCCTATGTTCACTCGCCATCCCTGTTACTCGGTTACTTCCCAGATCTAAACATCATGCCTTCCAATTTGTAACTATAACCTAAGGGCTTTAAAAGATTCCCTGCCTTTTGATCCAGCCATGCCACTTCTGGGTTTAAACCACAAAGAGATCATAAGGAAAAAGACTTGTACAAAAATATTTATAGCCGCTCTCTTTGTGGTGGCAAAAAATTGGAAAATGAGAGAATGTCCTTCGATTGGGGAATGGCTGAACAAATTATGGTATCTGTTGGTGATGGAATGCTATTGTGCTCAAAGGAATAATGAACTGGAGGAATTCTGTGTGAACTGGAAAGACCTCCAGGAATTGATGCAGAGTGAAAGGAGCAGAGCCAGAAGAACATTGTACACAGTGACATATACACAGTGGCACAATTGAATGTAATGGACTTCTCTATTAGCAGCAATGCAAGGATCCAAGACAATTCTGAGGGACTTATGAGAAAGAACGCTACCCACATCCAGAGAAAGAACTGTGGGAATAGAAACACAGAAGAAAAACAACTGTTTGATCACATGGTT
Organism: Gracilinanus agilis; assembly: GCF_016433145.1. NCBI lineage: Eukaryota > Metazoa > Chordata > Mammalia > Didelphimorphia > Didelphidae > Gracilinanus > Gracilinanus agilis. Next base: position 391,384,405 of record NC_058131.1, on the reverse strand, counting down.
GATGGGGATTAAATCAGGGATATAGACTCTAAAGGATCACCCTAAGTCAAATATAAATAATATGGAAATAGGTCTTGATCAATGACACATGTAAAACCTAGTGGAATTTTGAGTTGTGCTATGAGAGGAGGGTGGGAGGAGGGGAGAGAAAGAACATGAATCATGTAACCATGGAAAAATCTTCTAAAATAATTAATTAAATAAAAGGTTTTTAATCACAAAAAAAGGGAAAAAAAGAAACATCATGCCTTCACCACCATTACCTTGTATGTGACAACTATATGCTATAGAGGATAGAGGGTTGGATTTTGAGTCATATTAAGACCTAAGCTCAAGCTTCAGATCTTTTCTAGTTCTGGCCCCCTGGGCAAGTTTCTTTACCTCTTGCAGCTTCCATTTCTTCATCTATAAAATGTGGATAATAATAATAAAATGTTGTTGTGAGGACTGAATAAGAAAACAGCTGTAAAGCTCTGTGCAAACCTTAAGTTTGTCATATTAGAATGTAAATTCCTTGTGGGCAGGGACTGGTTTGTGTGTGTGTGTGTGTGTGTGTGTGTGTGTGTGTGTGTGTGTTATTTGGCCAGCACCTAACACATAGCTAGTACTTAATAAATACTTTTCCCACTCATTTGTTCATTCAATTATAGATCATATTAGATGCCTTCTAATCTTACATTCTCTGAACTTGGAGAGACCTCTCAAGCTGGAGGCAGCTATGGATTTCCCAAGTCCCTGATTAACCCTTGGATCTTCAGAAGTACAGAATTATAATGGAATCTCCTAATGAATAATATTCCAAGTGGAGAGGAACAAAGCAGCCACACACAAAGGAATATTTTAGGAATTTGCAGCCAAAAGTCCAGGAAGCAAGGCCAACCCAAGATGACACCTCTCCATATGTTATATTGTTGGAAAAAAAAAAGCAGTGGGGGTGGGAATTCTCCAAACACTCTTTGAGGCTAAACAAACTTTAAATGCTTTAAAAAAATTAAAAAGAGATAAAAAAATCTGTTCTCTCTCTGCACAGGTTTTGAAGAATTTGAAGGTTCAAGGTTAAGCTGAAGGCTTCTGAAGATGGAAACCATTTCATCTACTTGCTACCTGAAGCTGGACTGTCCACTTCACCTTCTCCTTGCTTCAGACAGTATTGTTACATTTATGGTTCATTTGAAGAGTTCAGGAAATCATGACATTCCTGACAACCAGCCCTGTTCGTTTTAGGTCAGTGCTGCTGGGCTGGAAAGACAATAATGACAAGATTTTCCCCTTTAGGTATAGCACACCAAGTTTATTGGCACATCCTACAACAATTCTGTGAGGTGTGGGTAGTACAAAGATTATTATCCTCATTTTACAGGTGAAGAAACTGAGGTACAAAGAGATGAAATGATAGAGTCACCAAGCTATTTGTGTTAGTTCTGGCATATGAACCCAAATCTTCTAACTAGAAACATGATTCAATGTAAAAGGCACCAGCTCTGGAGTCAGAGGACTGGGTTTAAATCCTACCTCTGATGTTATGGTTGTGTGGCCTTGAGCAAGCCCTTTCACCTACCTGGGTCTCAGTTTCCCCCTTCATAAAAAGACTAGTTGGCTACTGAGGTCTAAGGTCTAAATCTATGATCCTAAGATGTCATGACTCAATAATCAGTATTCTTTTCACAATCCCATGCTATTATTTCCCAAAAGGCTCCCAAGAGACTCCCCCAAGCCAAACTGGAACCATAGCTATCATTCGCCAGCTCCCAAGTGTTCTGCATGTAAGAGGTTTGCCATGAGGTAGCAGGGAAGAGAGCAACAACTAGATCTCCTCTTCAGCAGCACATGGATGGAGTCTTCCAGCTTCATTTAGACGCTGGCTTTCTCCCCCCCCCCCCATATTTAAAGACCTACATTTAAGTTTTTTTCCTCCCATAACTTCTGTCTTAAAATCAATACTGTGTATTGGTTCCAAGGCAAAAGAATGATAAGAACTAAGCAAAGGGAGTTAAGCCCAGGCTAGGAAGGGTCTGAGGGCCTGGGCCATCCCTGGCACTATGACTTCTTTGTTCTGTTTCTAGATAATGTCTGGCCTGTCCTGGGGTTGGTTCAGGGATCCCCCATGTTACTCTGTCCTATTGCTGCCTGGGACTGGCCTTTTGTGTCTAAGCCTTCCCAATAACCCAGATTAACCTAATTGATTCTAACAAACCCATGAAGACCTGTTAATATTCAAGCTGGTATGGACTCCTCTTCCTTTGGTATCTCACTATTCTCAAGGAGGGTTTGTCACCCTATATATTGGCATGATCACTGCAGAACAGATCTGCCCCCTTATAATTGGTATAATTAATGCAGAATAAGTCTTGTGTCCTTAAGATTGCATAGTTGGCAGGATTCCCTGCCTTCCTAAAAATCTTGTGTCTTTATGCACTTTACAATTAATTAACAACAAGGGAGTATAAGACATAATTTGCCTACAAGTCACAAGTCCAGGGACATTGAGGTCTCTCTGACATATGTATGGAAAATCTTTTCTGTGCACATTCTCCAGTTGCCTCCCCCAGAGAGCCATATGATTTCAACAGAAAGAGGAAAAAACCCTTGCCTCAATTCTCATCTAGGAATTAAACATTACATATTGCACAGGGTCATAAAAATAGAAATATCTATAGTTCTAGAGCCCTTAACTCCACAGCTGGAGTCTTTCCTAGCTCAGTTTCAACCCTCTATATTTATATTATGCAATCAGTTTTCTGTGGCTACTGTAAGATTTAAATTAATGTTGTTAGGGTCTGAGTGTATGACCGCCCAAGGAACACACAGAGACAATGCAATCCAAGCAAAGGGAAGTCTTTATTTCTAGCATGTGCTAGGGGAGCTCAGCCAAGGAGCTCCAAGGTGAGGTAATCAGGATGGAGTTTATATATGTTTCAGGGTTTCAGTTTAATACTTATGAGAAAACAGGACTTCACTTTGAAGACAGGGTCTCAGTCTGGTGCTTACAGGGCTTTTTTTTTAACATTTATTAATATTCATTTTTAACATGGTTACATGAGTTATGCTCCTCCTTTCCCCTTCACCCCCCGCACTCACCCCACCCATGACCGATGCGCATTTCCACTAGTTTTGTCATGTGTCCTTGATCAAGACCAATTTCCAAATTGTTGGTAGTTGCATTGGTGTGGTAGTTTCGAGCCCACACCCTCAATCATGTCCACCCCGACCCATGCGTTCAAGCAGTTGCTTTTCTTATATGTTTCCTCTCCTGCAGTCCTTCCTCTGAATGTGGGTAGCATCTTTACCATAAATCCCTCAGAATTGTCCTGGGTCATTGTATTGCTGCTGGTACAGAGGTCCATTACATTCTATTTTACCACAGTATATCAGTCTCAGTGTACAATGTTCTTCTGGCTCTGCTCCTTTCGCTCTGCATCTGTTCCCGGAGGTCTCTCCAGTTCGCCTGGAACTTCTCCAGTTTGTTATTCCTTTTAGCACAATAGTATTCCATCACCCGCATATACCACAGTTTGTTCAGCCATTCCCCAATTGAAGGACATACCCTCCTTTTCCAATTTGTTGCCACCACAAAAAGCACAGCTATAAATATTTTCCTACAAGTCTGTTTATCTATAATCTCTTTGGGGTACAAACCCAGCAATGGTATGGCTGGATCAAAGGGCAGGCATTCTTTTATAGCCCTTTGAGCATGATTCCAAATTGCCAGCCAGAATGGCTGGATCATTTCACAGCTCCACCAGCAATGCATTAATGTCCCAGTTTTGCCACATCCCCTCCAACATTCATTACTCTCCCCTTCTTTCATTTTAGCCA
>NC_058131.1:391341993-391375589 GCF_016433145.1 Gracilinanus agilis | reverse complement strand
TGGTTTATCCCTTCTAACTTTCTCAGAAGGGTAGATAAGAGTTTTATGTCCCAATGGATAGTATAGCTACTCTTCCCTCTCCGGTTTGATTACACTGAGAGTAAGGTTTGATTATTACCTCTTAATGCTCTCTTCCTCTCCTTCTTATAATAGTATTTGTCCCCTCTCCCTCCCATGCCCTCTTTGTGTGTAATAGAATATCCTATTTTCTTATTCACTCAAGTTTCTCTTGGTGTCCCCTGCTATTCACCCCCTCTTTCCCATCCCCCATGCTATCTTGGATTATTTAGTGTTCCATCCTCACCCTGTGAATTATTCTTCTTATTACTATAATAGTGAATATTATAATAGTGAATAGAGTTCACTACAGAGAATTATACATAACATTTCTCTACATAGGATTAGATAATTAGATCTCACTGAGGCCCTTAAAAAGGCAAATTTAAAAATTATAAGTTTTCTTTCTTTCCCCTCTGTATCTTATTTACCTTTTCATGTTTCTCTCGATTTTTGTGGTTGGATATCAAACTTTCCATTTAGCCCTGGTCTTTTCTGTGCAAATACCTGGAATTCTTCAATTTTGTTGAATGCCCATACTTTCCCCTGGAAATATATAGTCAATTTTGATGGGTAGTTGATCCGTGGTTGCAGGCCCAGCTCTCTTGCCTTTTTGAATATCGTATTCCAAGCCTTGTGATCTTTTAGCGTGGAGGCTGCCAGATCCTGTGTGATCCTGATTGGTGCTCCTTGATATTTGAATTGTTTCTTTCTGGCTTCTTGTAAGATTTTTTCTTTTGCTTGGAAACTCTTGAATTTTGCAATTATATTTCTGGGTGTTTTCTTTTCTGGATCGAATGTCACAGGTGTTCTATGAATTCTTTCAATGTCTATATTGCCCTCTTGTTGTAGGACTTCAGGGCAATTTTGCTGGATTATTTCTGTTAGTATGGAGTCCAGGTTTCTATTAATTTCTGGTTTTTCTGGAAGACCAATTATTCTCAAATTGTCTCTTCTAGACCGGTTTTCTTGGTCTGTCACTCTCTCATTGAGATATTTCATGTTTCCTTCTATTTTTTCAGTCTTTTGACTTTGTTTTATTTGTTCTTGTTGTCTTGAGAGATCATTAGCTTCTAATTGCTCAATTCTAGCCTTTAGGGATTGGTTTTCGGCTATAATCTTTCGGTTTTCGGCTATGATCCTTTGATTTTCGGCTGTAATCTTCTGGTTTTCGACTATAATCTTCTGGTTTTCGGCTATGATCTTCTGGTTTTCGGCCATAATCTTCTGGTATTCCTTTTCAATCTGGACATTTCTGGTGTTCAATTTGCTTATCAGTTCATTTAGTTTCTGAGTCTCACTTTCCATTTGCAAGATTCTACCTTTTAAACAGTTATTTTCTTGCCATATCTCTTCCATTTTCCTCAAAATCTCAGTTTTGAACTCTTCCATAGCTTGTGAGGAGTTTTCCTTATTTGAGGAGGGTCCAGATGCTTGTTTGTTCTCCTCCTCTGTTTGCTCGGTTGTCTGGATTTTCTCTGTGTTAAAGACTTCTTTTTCTTGTTGTTATTCTTTCTCTTCTGAGCTTCCTGAGACTGGGTAGCCATCGTTAGCCCAGCAGCTTCTCAGGTTTATCCTCGCGCTCAGGGTCTGTCCGCAGTCTATTGGCTCCTGAGGTTTGAGTTCTGGTTTTTTCCAAGGTCAAGCCCCCTGGTGGACCCCCTTGCTTGATCCTCTGCCGGAGGTTCCTTTACAAGTCTCAGGGCGCTGCTTCCACAGTCGTACACCTGTCCACGCTGGTTCCCCACTCAGGGTTTCAGAGCTTCAGCTCCTGGCTGTGTCTGCCTCCACCCACGCCTCCGCCGGTGCCTGTGCTCTGAGCCTGCACTCTGAGCCAGCATTCTGTGCCCCGTGTCCACTCTCTGCTCCCACGCTCAGATTTCGCTTGCGTTTTTTGGCTTATTGGGGTCCTAAATCTTGCTGCTCTCAGGAACAGGCCCCGGAGCTGCCAATGACTCGATGGGTGCCCCAAACTTGCTCTATTTCTTTTTAGCTGGCTTCGGCGCTATAGGTGTTGTGTGTGGAGGGGGTGGGTATGGGGTGGTTGCTCAGCCCGTGATTTAGTGAGAGCTGTTTCACCCCTTTATAGCATGGAAATGCCTCGATTCCACGTACCTTCCACGCTGTGCCCTGTTGTGGGGTTCCTCCGTTCGTTTGGACTTGTTTTTATGTCCTCTTGAGGAGTTTTGTGTGTTTTGGTCAGGAGAGGTTAAGAGCTGCTTCTTACTCTGCCGCCATCTTAACCCAGAACCCAGGGCTTTGCTTTTAAGATGAGGAAACTGGACTTTTGCCCCAAAGATTGTGGGTCCCCATACTTGGGGACCTTGTAATTCCTGGAACTTTGCTGGGAACATTCTGTACTTACACAACAAGCAGGTATACAGGGTGGGGGTCAGTTGACCAGTTTTAGTTTTAATCATTTACTTTACTTCATTGTCCAATGTTCCAAGTATTATTTTTTAAAAGTTTATTATCTGACAAAATAGAGCCATGTGACTAAGTTTTTCTACCTGCTCAAAAATCCTCGCTCTACCAAAGCCTCAACAGGAAGGAAAGAGAGCAAGAGGCTGGGCTACACCAAATTTATATCCTGTCTATGTCAGCACGTACTAGGGTGCTGGGGATTGTAGTTTTGCTGGGAATTGTAGTTTTTAGGGTAACAGATCCAAATCACACACTTCATAGTTTATTTAATAACTAAAATATAAGGAAACCTTTAGCCATAATTTTCACCCAATAATCTTTTTCAATCTCATTCTACAATTTCCCAGTTTTCTTCTTGGGTTTCTGAAGGACACATTTTAAGTGCATGCTTTTCTCCCAGCCATCTTCTATCCTAGAAAATTGAGGGAAGGTATTGTCCATCTGGATTCTGCCTGGGGTCAGCTTTGCAAGAAAGGAGAGAAACCATACAAAGTGCTTGGCATCAGTCTCCTGGCCTTCTCACCAGTCCTGGTTTGAGAGTAGAGAGCATCAGAGTCGTTGCTCTGGCTTCCCACCTGGCCTGGACTTATCTCATTACATGGTAGATTTGATTGCTTTGAGTCCCAGGTCCATCTTAGTAACTCCTGGAGTAGAGTATGGGAGTACCAATAAATGGCAGCTTCTGCTACTATAGTCCTTCTGGAAGTTTTTGGTTTCAATGCAAAACTGGCCAAAGCCAGCTGCATCTTTCTTTGTTCCTTGAGCCTGATATGAAATGACCCCAAAAAGTCTTTCCCAAGTAAAAAAGAAGGCAATTGGATGATTATTACCCCTGGTACTGGGGAGGATGTGGATTGGTTGGGAGTTTGGGAGTTCTGATCTACAGTGGGCCTAAAGTTGATTGGGTGCCTATGCTGGATCCAAAACCAGTCTATCAAATGTCCTGATGTTGATAGTGGCCACAGGGCTGCCTAAGGGGGGCCTGAAATAGCCCAAGTCGACTTAAGAGTAGGTCAAAACTCACATATTGATCATCAGTGGGTTGGATGTGGGAATGGTCATTGCACTGCTGGCTCGGGTAAAAGAGGGAGACCAAGTGTCCAAAGGTCCCTCCAATTTCAGTTCTGTTGTATTGGTTCTTATTATTCTGCTGTGCTCACTACCTATATCTTCCTATCAGAACATCTCAGAGTCCTTTTTTATTCTTATTCTAAATTTTTTATTTTTATTTTCCAGATTACATGCTAGTACAATTTTCAATAATCAGTTTTGGACATTTTTTGATCCTTGTTCTCTTCCTCCCTCCCATCCCTCCTTCTTCCCCAAGATGGCAGGTAACATGATACAGATTGTACATTGTTATTATACATTATCTATTTCCATGTTCATCATGCTGTGAAAAAAGACACATTGCTTACACTGGAGAAAAATTCATGAGGAAAGTAAAGTGAAGAATAGTATGTTTCAACCTGCATTTAGGCTTCGTCATTTCCTTCTATAGTGGTAGATAACCTTTTTTGAGTCCCTTGGAACTGTCAGGAAATCTGCATTGCTGATAATAGTGAAGTCATTTATAGTTATCATTGTACTTTATTGCTTACTGTGTGCAGAGTTCTCCTGGTTCTGCTCATTTCACTTTGCATTATTTCATAAAAGTCTTTCTAGGTTTTTTTTTTTGTTATTTTGTTTGTCATTTCTTTTTTTTTTTTAACCCTTGTACTTTGGTGTATTGTCTCATAGGTGGAAGATTGGTAAGGGTGGGCAATGGGGGTCAAGTGACCTGCCCAGGGTCACACAGCTGGGAAGTGGCTGAGGCCGGGTTTGAACCTAGGACCTCCTGTCTCTAGGCCCGACTCTCACTCCACTGAGCTACCCAGCTGCCCCCTGTTTGTCATTTCTTATGGCACAATAGTATTCCATTACAATCATATACCACAGCTTGTTCAGCCATTCCCCAACCAATGGACATCCCCTCAGTTTCTTGTAGACAGCATATTGTGGGATTCTGGCTTTTAATCCTCTCTACTCTCTTCTTCTGTTTTAGGGTAAGTTATTTGCATTCATTGTTATAATTACTGTGTGCTTCTTTACATCTTGTTTTCCCTCTATTTATCCTTCTCTTCCTCTCCTTTAAGCCTTTCCCTGTTCATAAATATTTTTGTTTCCTCCCCAAGTTCACCTTCCCTTTTGTCCATACACTCTTTTCTTGTTTCCCTTCCCCTTCTTACCTCCCTATATGATAAGATGGATTTCTATAACTAGGTGTAGATGTTATTCTCTCTTTGCACCATGCCCTGCCCCCCTCCATCTTCCTCTCTACTGTATTGATTTATCTGTACCTTCTCATGTGAGAGTTTACTCTCAATTTTCCCTCCTTTTCTCTTTTTCCAGTGTATTCCTTTTTTTATACTTTGATTTTGTTTTGCTCTTTTTAGATATTTTCTATTGTATCTAACGTACTCCCTGCTTTCTGTCTATATATGCTCTATATCTGTGTATTACTATGCCCAATAGTAATAGAGTTCTTAAGTATCTTCCATATCTTAAGTATCCTAAGTCATTTAGGTACTTTAGTACTTCAAGTATTAGAAATAACTTAGGTATCTTAGGGTATCACTTTATGTAGCAATTCAATCAGTTTAACCCCATTGTTTCTCTTGATTACCTTAAGTATCTTAAGTATCTTGGTCTCTTAGATATCTTAAGTATTCTACTTAACACCTTCCCATGAGGAATGTGATCAGTTTAAATCCAATAAGTTCCTTGAATTTTTTCTTTTATTTTTACCTTTTTATGCTTCTCTTGAGTATTGGATTTGATCGTCAAATTTTCTTTTTACTTCTGATAGTTTTATCAAGAATGCCTGGAAGTCCTTTGTTTCATTAAATGTGTATATTTTGAGGGCAGCCGAGTGGCTCAGTGGATTGAGAGCCAGGCCTAGAGATGGGTGGTCCTAGGTTCAAGTCTGGCCTCAGACACTTCCCAGCTATGTGACCCTGGACAAGTCACTTAACCCCCATTGCCTAGCTCTTACCCCTCTTTCTGCCTCAGAACCAATACACAGTATTGATTCTAAGATGGAAGGCAAGGGTTTTAAAAAAAGGTGTATATCTCCCCCTGAGGTGTTATGCTCAGTTTTTCTGGATAGATAATTCTTGGTTGTAGTCCTAGATCCTTTGCCTTGTAGAATATCATATTCCATGCCTTTTGTTTCTTTAATGTAGATGTTGCTAGGTCTTCAGCATGCGTTTGCCCTGGGCTGATTCTCACACTGCTGATTCCATTACTCTCACCTCTTACTCCAGCTAGATGGGTCCTTCCTGGTGCCCTTCTACATTTTCTTTGACTGTAACTTTACTTCACTCTGTTTTCTTTTGGTTCTACTGCTACAAAATTGTTTTGAAGGCATTTTTTTTCTTTGTGTTTGTTGGGAGGTAGGTTTGGCAAGGTTGGAATGTTCCTTACTCTGCCATTTTGTTTGCCAGAAGCAAAATCTCACAGTGAACCCAACAATTATGAGTGACTTTTCCTGAGTAATTTTCTCTCATTATGATATTTAGGCTAAGTATTTGTCATACTAATGTATGCAAAAGGAATAGCTTTGGCCTGAATATGAAATGTTTTGAGCTATAAGTCACTTAATTTCCCTGGGCCACAGTTTCCTCATCTGCAAAATGAGAAGGCTGAAGGAGGTGGCTGCTGAGGTCCTGTCCAGCTCCAGATTATGACCTATGTATACTCTTGGCTCACAAAGGAAATGAGCTGTACCTCACATGACTAAGGGGATCACATAACTAAGGAAATTACATGAAAGGATTGAGAAATGGATTGAGAAATGGAATGGCATCAGTATGTCATAGATTGGGAACAAAGATATGGTTATACATAAGTTCATATAAAGAATTCAAGGATTTTAGTAGATTGTAAACACATTATGAATCAACAAAGTGATGTAGAGTGATTGATATAAATAGGGGTATGGTAATCCCATTGTGCTCTGCCTTGGTCAACTCCCATCATAGCACCATTGACCTGGAGTTAGAAAGGGCCCTCAGAGGCTGTCAATTCCAATACCTTATATTTATAGATGAGGAAATAGCCCCAGAAAGGTCATTTGATTAACATGTCCAAATTGAACTCATTATCATCCCCCATCTCTGAGATCTTCCCTGCTTCCTAACTTTCCCATTACTGTTGAGGGTACCATCATTTTTTCCAGTCTCTCAGGCATCACCAAGTCTCCTCTTCTCTCTCTGTCTCTCTGTCTCTGTCTCTGTCTCTCTCCTTTCCCCCCCTCTCTCTTTGTCTCTGTATGTCTGTCTTTGTCTCTAAATCTCTCCCCCTTTTCCCTACCTCTATGGTCTGTTGCCAAGTCCTCTTGTTTCTATCTTTAAAACATGTCTTGGATATATCTATTGTTCTCCTCTGATATTGCCATTGCTTTTGGTGCAGGCCCTCATCACCTCGCCTCATGCCTGAACTATTATAGTAGCCTGCTGTTTGGCCTCCCTACCTCAAGTCTCTCCTCATTTCCAGCCCATCTTTCAGTAATCTCTCTCTCTCTCTTACCCTTACCTTCCATCTTAGACTCAATACTGTGTATTGGTTCTAAGGCAGAAGATAGGCAATGGGGGTTAAGTGACTTGCCCAGGATCACACAGCTAGGAAGTGTCTGAGGTCAGATTTGAACCCAGGACCTCCCATCTCTAGGCCTGACTCTCAATCCACTGAACCACCCAGCTGCCCCCAAACTGATCTCTCAAAAGCACAAGTTTGACCATATTCCCTCCCTCTCATTTCCCCTTTCAATGAATTCCACTGACTCCTTATTTTCTCTAGGATCAAATATAAACTGCCCTGTTTGACTTTGGATGCCCTTCACAAACTGTCCTGCCCTCTTGCTTTTCCAGTCTTCCAGCACCTTACCACCTTCTCCCCTTATGCTCTTTGAGATCTAGTGACACTGGCTTCCTTACTATTCTTTACACAAAACACTCCATCTCTCACCTCCCATTTACACTGATTGTCTCCCATGCTTGAAAATTTCTCCTTCCTCATTTCTCTTTTCTCTCTTCCCTGTTTTTCCTTCATGTTCTAGCTAACATCCCCCTTTTCAAAGAAGTCTTTCCCAATCTCCTTTAATGAAAGTGCTTTCCCCTCTGTTGATTATCTACAATTTATTTTATATATGTCTTCCTTATACATAGTCATTTGCATGTTATCTCCCCCAATACATGGTGATCTCCTTGAGACCAGAGACAATCTTTTCCTTTGAAGCTCCAGTGCTTAGCACAGTGTCTGGCACATAGTAGGAGTTTAATAAATATTGATCAGTTGATTTGATTAGGGTCACATAGATAAGTATGAGGTGGCATTTGAACTCAGGTCTTCTGATTCTGGGACCATTTTTTTCCCCTTTCATCATATGGGTGCTATATGCCCTTTGTATGTAGACAACACACTTTATAAGGGACAAGTTTGATTGTGGGAAGGTAACCAGGACAGGTAGAAGAATGGTGAATAATTATTATTACTGGTTGAAGAAAGTGGACATGTTGAATCTGGGCAAATGGTTTTGTGGTAAGGAATGGGCAAGATTATTGTCTTCAAATCAGAATTGGTGGTGATGGGTAAGAGGTCTTAGACTTACGTAAAAGTGCTGCCCTGGGAGTCTGGGTACCCTCTTCCGTTCAGGGACCCCATCTCTGGACTCACATGCAGAGTATGTTCAGTTTTAGGGGAACCTGTCCTTGAAAGAGATGGGTCAGGCTCTTTTTTGTACTTTCTAGCACTTTAGCCCATACTCTGAAACTGGCTAGTTTCTCTCCAAGAGGAGGAGAAAGGTACTTAATGTAGGTGAGGTCAGCTATTTATTTCCTCAACACAAAAGAAATGCTCAAAACACAAAAGACTCATAAGTGTGCATTGATAAAGACTTAAAAACATGATAAAGTTACTCCTAACTCCTTTTATGCCTTCCCAGGAGGTTGATACACAGAAGATGAATGCATAAGACATTTTGTAGGACTGCTGAACAGATGTTTCACATTTACCTTGGCTCTGCTCAATCTGAACAACTCCCTCAAGGTCTATATCTTCTGGTAAGCCATGCCAGGCCTTGGGCTTCTACTTCTATTGGTGGTCATCTTATTTGAGAAGAGCCATCTTAGCTTGCAGGAAAGCTAGCTAGGGCTTTGAGATTCTGTCTCAGAATTGCCTAGATGAGTAGACTCCAACTCCTGATCTAGCTGCCATTTTTAAATATCTTTGCCTTCTCTAAATCCCATGAGCCTAGGAAACATTTCCAAAGTGCATTATAGAAATATGCTGAGTTATCTTGTATCTGACCATTTTAGGCTTAGAATGGCTATCTGAGGAATTCACTCACTCCCCTTCTCATAAGTCTTATTTACAGATAAGGCATTTAAGCTCTATGGGTAGCACTGATGTGGATAGAGCTGAAGAGGGACAACCGGCTATTAAAAGATTTTAGGAGCAAGACTTCTTTTCTGATGTTGAAGACTATACAGGTATCCTTTCCACATCATGACTTACCCCATCTCCATTTTGATATCTTGTGTGTCACCATAAGAAACTAAATGGGAATTGGGAGAGAGTTTGATAGAAGCCATAGATGACACAGAAAAAGGCTAGAAACTCAGAAATGCATAAAATATATATATGGTATTATATAACAGCATATTATATCTTTTACTACCATACATATACACAATTGCTTTTTTAAGTTAAAGTAAATAAAAAGTTAAAGTTTTCAAAAAGAACGAGAAAGCCAGCTGATGATACAGAAAGGCTAGAAATGTTAACATTGACGTACGTATAGCCTATGACCAAATACTTAACCCAGATTTTACAAAAAGGTACTGTAAACACCCCATAAAAGAAAAAATTCAGGCTTCTCCCTTATGAAGAGAAGATCAAAAAATGTTACATGGATTTTTCAGATCACAGGGATACAATATCCCTAACCCTGAAATATGAAAGGTATACACGTATATTCTAAAGGTATTCTTTGATTATCTTTGAACATTGAGAGATCCAAGTGGGGTCTCATCGAAGAGGAGCAGAATAATCACAGGACCTGGTTTGTATTATGTGTCTCTGAGGGAGTCTGGTGGGCTTGGCCATACTGTGAGTTGCCTGAGGTATTAGATACAGAAAGCAACACCAAAAGGTTTGTCTGGGGTTGACTATCATGAGATTAAGGACAATTGCATTTTTGACATCATTTTTTGGGTTCTTTCATGAAGTCAGAGATTTCAGGATCCTGACAGTTGGGGAAGATGAAGTTGGGGTTCCTAGGGAGTAGTGGTGAGTAAGGATAGTAGGGGATCAGGGCTGACAACATGGGCTTACATATTGGGTGGGGAAAGTGCTGTGAGTTAATTAGATTGTAAAGAATTCCTCTCCTCTAATATCTCCAAGTTTTTCCATCCTCAGTTATGAGAGGTGCCTCAAATGAAAGATTCATCCTTTTGGGTCTTTAAGGTTGCATAGGTTCTAAGAATTCCCTCATAATGTAAATGTTTCTAGTTAGGGTGGTGTCTAATAAGTGATCAATGCATGCCAGGCATTATGCTAGTTGCTGGGGATACAAATACAAAAAAAAAATTCTTCCCTCAAGGAGTTTACATTGCATAATTTGTACACAGAAAACTCAGTTCAAGATGTATACAATAATTTTTTTGGAAGGGTAGACAATGGAGGCTACATTTAAGTTGAACTTTGAAGGTAACTGGAGATTTCTGGAAGCAGAGGTGAAAAAGGATGGAGAATACATAGTCTTAAGTTTTATCAGTGGCCATACACTGACATCTTAGTAGCTAAGGGGTTCCTAACCGAGGGCCCATAATCATGTTTTAAAAATATTTTGACAACTGTATTTCATTCTAAGTTTCCTTTGTAGAAAAGTAGACATCAAGGATTTAACGAGCATTTATTATATGTCCGACAATGGAATGAGTGAAGTGCTGGGGCTATAAATACAAGCAAAGAGATACTTTCTGCCCTCAAAGAACCTTCATAGAAATGAGGCAGTTTTTGTTGTTCAGTCGGATCCAGCTCTACATGATCTTGTGGACTTCATCCATGAGGTTTTCTTGGCAAAGATGCAGAGGTGGTTTGCCATTTTATTTTCCAGTGTGTCCCCATTTTTCAGATGGGGAACTGGGGCAAAGAGTTTTAAGTGACTTCCCCAAAATCACATGGTTAGCAAATGTCTGAGGTCAAATTTGAACTCAGATCTTCCTGATTCTGATTCATAAAAAGCTGCTGAAAAGTGACAAGGGGTGAGATAGTTTAGTGGCATGGCAAAGTCCAAGGAGTTAAAAGCAGAGCCAGGAGGGGAATAAAGGGAGGCCCCGATGGCCCCATCCTTGAAACTGAGGCCCCAGAAGTAACTTATCAAAAGGAGAAGAGAGTCAAGAGGGGCAGAGGGATGTTCCAAGAAGAGAAGGCAGCTGGTGAATAGTATTGAAGACTAGAGAATCAGAACAGACTCTCTGTTTTGGAGATATCTGGAGATAAATCTTATGTATTTTGTTTTATACATTTAAAGCCTTTTATTCAGAAGTGTCCACAGACTTTATCAGACTGCCAAAGGAGCCCAGGAGACAAAAAAGGTAAGAACTTCTTCCTTAGCTAATATGGAAACAAATTTTTTGGAAAACTCTATCCAAGACATCTGTCTGATATGTATCTGGTCTAAAAATATTTATCTTTCTAAGAGAGCAGAGATTAGAATATCAGGAAACTGGGAAGACAATACCTCTGATACAAATGTCCCTTTTAGAGTGGCAAGTCCAATGGTCTAGGATCATCTAATACGTTCTGGTTGTAAGAAAACTCGAAACTGTTCCACCATCATGTCCCAACCTGGCCAGAATCCTCCTCCTTATTTCCCACAAAGACTCTAGACCCTATTCTGACCTTGTCTGAGCTGTTCCCAGGACCTTTGTTATTTAAAACGTCAAGGAGGCTAATCAAATAGGGAGGGAAACGAAGGAACCTCTATCTCTGAGTCAGATGCAGCTTTCCATGAAAGGAAGGGAAGAAAGGAATACTCAACATTTCATAGACTTAATAGGATGTTAAATCTAGAAAGGACCATAGAGATCATGCAGGCCAACTCCCTCAATTTATAGATGGGGAAACAGAGATCCAGAAAGGTTAAGGGACTTTCTCATGGTCATAGAGTTAGCTAGAAACAGAGTCAGAACTTCAGACTTCCAGATTAGGACTTCTTCAGCTTCCTTGCAGATTGCATTTGCAAAATCTCTCTCTAGTCAGTCCAGTTAGCTCCCAGACAGTGATATTTCTTGCTCATCTCCCCTTTTGTTCTAGTCATTGTTTAGCTGCTGCTTAGTCTCCCTGGTAGCAGCAAACATGTCCTCATGCTATCTTTTCAGGATTGGTTTTTAGTTTCTCCCTTGGGAGAATCTGAAGCATCTCCCAAGAGATGAGCAACACATGTTTTGTCTCCTGTATCAGCTTTTTTTCGCCTGGTACAGATTTTTGTAAAACGAATAAAAAGAACCAATCCACAATCTTCTAAATTAATTAGTTTGTTACATTAAAATTCCCAGATATCTCCTTCCCTCCCTACCGCCCCTGCACTAGGGAAGGCATCATTTGACAAAAAGATATATGTATATGTGAAACTCTGTTTTCCTTCTTTCTATTTATCAGTTCTTATAAGGCATTCCATAATCTTTTTTTCTGTAAAAAACACTACTCTGGGAGGCAGCTGGGTAACTCAGTGGATTGAGAGCCAGGCCTAGAGACGAGAGGTCCTAGGTTCAAATCTGGCTTCAGATACCTCCCAGCTGTGTGACCCTGGGCAAGTCACTTGACCCTCATTGCCTACCCTTACCACTCTTCTGCCTTGGAGCCAATACACAGACTCCAAGACGGAAGGTAAGGGTTTAAAAAACAAAACAAAACACTACTCTGTCTAGCCTATGATCTTTCTCACTCTATTCTCCTGAAACTCTAGCTGGTCTGAGCAAATACCATCTCTTTTACTCTTTGGGGCCATGTCTAGGCCTTCTCAGAACTGGTCCCTTCTCCAGATCTCAGTGGTTTCCTTTGTATCTGGAGGACTAGTAGTGGGGTGGGAGGATTGATTGTTTCCTATTTTTCAGGGAGTGGAATGGGTAACATTTTCAATTTCTCAAGTGTTGTTTTTGTAAAAATATCTCCAACTAGAGAAAAATATCAGAGAATATTTTGATTAATGATGGATAGATGTGTAACAGGAATGCTTATCAAATGTGCAGATGACACAAAACTGGGAAGGATTACTAACATGTTTGGATTACAGTGTCAAATCTCCGCTCCACCCTGAAAGATCTCAACAGCCCAGAAAATGGGTCTGATTCTAATAATGTGAAATTTAAAAGGGATCAATGTAAAATCTTTTTCTTTGGTTTAAAAATCAACTTCAAAAGAATTGGAAATTGAGGGGGATGGCTGGACGAATTGCGGTATGTGGTTGTAATGGAATACTATTGTTTCATTAGAAACGATGAAGAGACTGAATTTTAAAAAAAAGGAAAGAAATAGATGAGAAAATGAACAGTGAAATGAGTAGGACATCATATACGGCCACAGAACTAATGCTAACATGAATTCTACTCCAGAAAGTGAACAGAAAGGTAAAATATGATAGTCTTAATTTATATGAACATGTTAGTTTCTCTGAAAATATCCTTTGTGGTGTGGGAGGATAGGGAAGGGCTGGGTTACTTGTGGACAGGATTTATTATGTTGATATGAAGACAATTAAGTTAAACACACAGGAGACTTGTGATTTCATGTGTGTATTATCTTCTTTTTCTTTGTATATATGCTTGCTTTGTTTGGTTTGTAAAATTTTGAATAATAAAAAAATAAATTAAAAAATAAGGGCTATATATAACTTCATGGGGGAAATGGTTGAATAGATGTTTTCGTCTGATAAAGTGGATTTTTGGTGAGCTGAGTGCTTAACATGAACCAGCAGGTTCATGTTAACACAACCTGTAGGCAAGCAATCATACACTCATCCTATGAGACACAACTTATCTTTCCTTTTAAAACCACTTCACTATCCAATTTCCCTATTTCAGTTTAAGGCATGGAATGGGATGTTAACTCCTTAAGGGCAGAGTGTGTGACAAGAAAAAGAATCAGTCCTTGCCTTTGAGGACAGGATAATAATAGACATAATTGTTGAATTAATCATTGAATGAATGGATCCTTCTAGTTACTCAGGTCCACAGACTTGGAGTTATTCTCAACTTTTTCCTTTCTTTTATCCCCACTAGTTTATGAGGTGCTAATTTCTGCCAATTACACGGTGATCTCATAATATCTCTTACATTTCCCTTCTCTCTATTCACTTGGCTGCTACCCTAATTTTGGCTCTCATTACCTCCCCCTAGATTATTGCAATAGCTTGCTAATCTATCTTCCTGACTTAAATCTCCCTAGTATATCCCACATGTAGCTGCTAAGTTGATGTTTCTATAGTACAAGACTGATCGTGTCATTCCCCTACTCTAGAAACTTCAAAGACTCCCAGTTGCCTCTAGGATAAAAGACATTCTTTTCGCTTGGTATTTAAAGCCCTTTATGATTTGATTCTAACCTTTCTTTCCAAACAGATTTCATATTATTCCCCCTCATAGTCTATATTCCAGCCAAACTCATCTCCTTTGATGCTGCTACCCATCCATGACATTCCATACTCTGCTTTTGGCACTTGGCACAATTTTCTGTTGCCCATTCCTAAAATATTCTCCCTCTTAATGTCACTTCTAAGAATTCTTAGCTTTCTTCAAAGTTCAGCTCCAGCATTACCTCTTAACAAGAGATCTTTCCTATTCCCCTTGTGTGTTAGTGTTCCCCACTAATTATTGAGTATTCCTTAATAATTATAAAATTATAAGTTACTAGTAATTACTAAATTACTCATTACTAGTGCTCCTTGTTGTTCAGTCATTTTTAGTTATGTTTGACTCTTCTTGATCCCATTTGGGATTTTCTTGGCAAAGATAACATAGTTGTTTGCCATTTACTTCTCCAGCTCATTTTACAGATGAGGAAACTGAGGCCAACAGGGTTAAGTGACTTGCCCAGGTTACACAACTAGTAGGTGGCTGATTGGCTCTTTATCCAATCCCCTAGAAACCAGAGTGGACTAGAGATTATACTATCCAAAGATTGGCTGAAATAACTCTGGGTGTTCAAGAGAAGACCGGGAGAACATATTAGCTGGTTTCAAGTAGTTGATGTATTGCTTGTTCTGCTTGGCCCTAGAAAGTAGAACTGAGAGCAATGGGAGGGGAGGGGGGAGTCAGAGAGAGACAGATTTTGACTTGAAGCAAGGAAAATCTTCCAGAAAACGAGAGCTTTCCAGAGTTTCCTGGGTAATACTGAGTTCCTTGTCGCTTGAAGTCTTCAAGGAAAGGAAGGAAGAGCACTTGCTGGTTACACTACAGAGGGGATGCTCTTTCCTGTCCTGGTTGGACTGGTCAGCCTCTGAGACCCCTTCTGACACTGGTTCTGGGATTACAATGGATTCCTGCTGCCCTATGGATGCTAGGGTCTCTCCAGTGAGCTCTGATGTCCCTTTCCAGTGATGACTCTTCAAGTCAGAATCTCTTATACCAGCTAATGTTCCAGTTTAGCTTCTAAATGCTCAGAGCTCTCTCTCTCTCTCTCTCTCTCTCTCTCTCTCTCTCTCTCTCTCTCTCTCTCCTGAGTGTTTTCCTCTGGGCCTTGGTTTCATTATTTTCAGCTCTAAAAAGGAACTCTATTGCTTGTTATTGAAGGCAGTAATGTTCTTGTTATGAGCTGTCTCCATGGCTCCCAGAAAAATTCCCAAACTAGAGTGGGGAAGATGTGTTAATAAATAGGATGACAGAAATAGCTTTATTACTATTAACACTTTAGTTATTAATTTGGGAACTGCCACAACATTCTCCTCTGATGCCTCATTATGGTGTGGAGGTCATCCTAGGTTACCTGAAGTTGGGCTAGCAGGACAGGATTTCTGACAAATTGGCTCTAGTTGGATGAGACCAAATGATGGCTTATGCATTTGCCATTCAAGGACCGTCCCAAGACCAGAGAGGCTCATTATCAGAAAGGTGGCCACTTGGGGTTGATTTTTTTTGGCCCCAATAACTCACAAAAACCATCTACTGAAGTTTAGAAGGTCTGTGGCCTACCCCTGAGCAGAAGGAGCTCCTGCAGCAACCAAATCCCAAAGCCAAGAAGATCTGAACTCAGTAAAGACACATCAAAAGATTTTCAACCGTTTATTAAACTGCTGTTCCTGCACTAGATTATTCTGCTCCATTTTATAGATGCACAAAATGAGGCCTTAAGGACACAGGTTTGGGCTTGGGGCAGGTCTGAGAACAAACTGTTATCTTGCTTATACTTCATAAATGTTATCATCGTCCCTGAACTTGAACCAGACATCAATAATGTTGTAGGTATATGTAGGGATCGTGTGATAAATCCTTTCAAGGAATAAAGTCAAAGGAGCCAATCTGAAAGGGACCTTAGAGAGTCTTTAGTAGTATAATATTTAGGATAATAAGAGTACCCATATCCCAGGGTTGTTGTAAGGATTCAACGAGATAACATGCAAAGTGCTTTGTGAACCATAAAGTACTACGTATGTTAGCTATAATAATAATAATAATGAAATTATTATTACTAGTCATAGTTGTAATAGTGATAGCAGTAATTGTAAGTTAGTAGTAGTAATAATAGTAGTAGTAATGATGGTAGTGATAGTAGTGGTGGTACTAGTTATAATTAGTGATAGTAGTAATAGTAGTAGTAGTAGTAGTGAACATAATAGTAATGACAGTAGTACTTGTAATTAGTAGTAGTGATAGCAGTAGTAGTGGTGGAAATAATAGTAGAGGTAGTAGTAATAGCAGTAGTTGTAGCAGGGGTGATAATAGGTAGTAGTAGCAATAGTTAGTTGCAGTAATTGGTGGTAGTAGTAATAGTAGTGGTAGTAGTAGTAGTTATAGTTAGTAGTAGGAATAGTAGTGGTAATAGTTGGATAGGTAGTAGTGATAGTAATAGTCCTAATAGTGGTGGAATCTCACTTGTAGCTGAAACCTTCCTTGTTGTCTCTCCCATTAGACATTAGAATGTGAATTTGAAAGCAGGGACTGTCTTATTTTCTATTTATATTTTCAAGGCTTAGCAAAGGACTTTGCACATAGAAAACACTTGATAAAAGCTTTATCCATCTATCCATCCATCCATCCATCCATCCATCCATCCATCCATTCATTCATTCTACATTCCAAGCAAACCGGTCTGTTTGTTAGTCCTCAGATCTGATGTTCCAGCTAGTGTCTCTTTGTCTCTGCACTAGTTATCTCTGCTGCCTAGAATTCACTCCCCATCTTTACATCCTGGCATATCTGGCTTCCTTCAAGTCTCACCCTCTCCAAATGAGGCATATCTTGATAGCCTTCCCTGCCAACTTTAATTACTGAGTTGCTTGTATTCTCTTCCTTCTATTTATTTTGTTTGTAGTTCATATTTATTTATCTGTGTACTTTTGTTCACACCTCAATAATCCTTGAAGGCAAGGATTATTTCATCTTTATTACTCAGCTAGGTGGTACAGTGGGACAAGTCAGGAGGACCCAAGTTCAAATCTGACCTCAGATACTTCCTTAGCTTTGTGACCCTGGGCAAGTTAAAAAAAAACAAACAAACAAACCCTATTTGCCTCAGTTTCCTCATCTGTAAAATGACCTGGAGAAGGAAATGGAAAACCACTCCAGTATCTTTGCCAAGAAAACCCCAAATGGGGTCATGATGAGTTGGACCCAATTGAAACATTTGAACAAAAATAGATACTCAGTTTCCAGCTTAGTCCCTGGAGCATAGTAATGGTGATACTTAATGTTTGTTGAATGAATCAATGACTTACCTTAAATCACCCAGAGATACCACCCAGTGGTAGAATTAGGACAATGACTCAGGTGTCCTGTCTCCCAGTTTGGTGTTTTTGGTTTTGCTTTCCTACTGCACTTAAAATACTCCTTAGGAGCATTTTAGGATTTTGTGCTGATAAGCTCTTCTAGGTGTTGACTTGCTCCCTCTGTTGTCTGAACTGCTTTTCCTCCTAAGTCTCTCAAGGGTTTTTTTCTGGTAAAAGCAATAATGTTTGGAGAGGGATCCCAGTGCGAGAGCTGTCAGACTTTTTCATCCTCTAGGGGACAAGTGAACAATCTTTGTCTCACAACCAGAGGAAGCACTGCCAGGAATGCCTAAGCATCTCCTTGTTTAAGCTTCTGCTTAGGTATCCCAAAAGAGAAGACTGGATGAGTGAAATTTCTTTCTTGATCAAAGCTTTGGCAAGTGTCTGTGACATGCTTGGCGGTGGGGGCAGAATGGAGCAAGAACCTTAATAGCCCTCTCTTGTTAAAGGAAGAAATAGCCTGGTTAGTAAAGGCTACATGTGTGACATTCATGTTAAAAAATGTATATCATAGAATGTAAGCACCTCGAGGATAAGAACTGTCTTTATATTCTTAATTTCTAGCTCAGTGCCTGGCACATGGGAACAGTTTAATAAATGCTTGTTGAAAGAATGAATGAAGATAGATCCCAGAATCTCCCAAATTGAGAGGGACTACAGAACTAACAGAGTCCACTCTGGACTTGGGCAAGAAACTTCAACAACAGTGATGGTGAACCTTTTAGAGATGGAGTGCTGTACCCCCCACACACCTTACCCCAGACAGGGGATGTAGGAAGCTCCTTTCCTGAGTTGCTGGGCAGAGGGGTGGGTCATGTGAAAAAAATTTGTCCTGGGGGGATGGGGAAAAGCTCAGCCCCAAGTCCCTTTGGCTTTTTAGTAACAGACTCTGGTGGCACATGTACCATAGGTTTGCCACCATGGTTCTACAGCATCTTTTTTTTTTTAAACCCTTAATTTCTGTCTTAGAATGGATATTAGGTATCAATTCCAAGGCAGAAGAGTGTTAAGGGCTAGGCAATTGGAGTTAAGTGACTTGCTCAGGACATAGCTAGGAAATGTCTGTCAGAGGCCAGATTTGAACTTAGGACCTCCCATCTCTAGGCTGGCTCTCAGTTCTTACAATGTCCTTTATAGTTGGTCATCCAGCTTTCCTCTGAAGAAGGGGAAATAATTTCCTCTTAAGGTAGTCCTTAGGATAGCTCTTATCATTAGATGTCTTTTGTACTAAGTACGCTCTCAGCTCCCATTTGATGGCCATTAAAAAAGTCTAATTACAGCCTCAGTGGTCCCAGAATCCTAGGATTTCAGAGTTCTAGGAAGGGCCTGTGTGAGTTATTTAGTTTAAGCTTTCTCCTGGCAAGTATAGGGTCATGTTTGAACCTCCTTTGCCTCCCTTGTATCTGTTATCTCCTCTCTATTCCCATCATTGCCCACCTCCTTACTGCCTGTCTGGACAGACAGGTGGCTCAGAGGATGGAGCACTGGCCTTGGAGTCAGGAAAACGAGTTCAAATCAGATACTAGATGTGTGATCCAGGGCCAAGTCACTTAATGTCTGTCTACTTTATTTTCCTTATTTGAAAAATGGGGGTCATAAATGTAGCCTCGGATATTTCCTTGGCAAGTCACTTAATCCTCATTGCCTAGTCCTTACAGCTTTTCTGCTTTGGAACTAAGACACAGTATTGATTCTAAGACAGAAGGTAAAGTTTTAAGCAAAAACCAAAAATGGGAGTCATAAAAGCACCTTCCTCATAGGGTTGTGGTAAGGATCAAATGAGATAAATACTTAATATAATGCTTAATATAATGTTACAATAATAATTTTTAATTTAAGTAATTTAATAATATTAAAGCACTTTGCAACTCTCACACCTCTCTCTATGCCAGCTATTATTATCAGATAATTATAATAGGCCTTCATTCTGCCTTCATTCTCTTCTCCTTTAAACCCATCTATAGACAACTGATCAATTATTCAGTCATGTCCAACTCTTTGTGACCCTGTGGGCCATATTATTCCTGGGGTTTTCTTGACAAAGATATTGGAGCGACTGGTCATTTCTTTCTCCAGTGAATTAAGACAAACAGAGTTTAAATGACTTAATCAGGATCACACAGCTAGTAATTGCTGAAGGTTGGATTTGAACTCAAGTCTTCCTAACTCCAGGTCCAGTGTTCTATCCGCTCACCCATCTAGCTGCTCCATCCTCCAGTCTACTACCAGAAAAATCTCTCTTTTGAAATGTCCAAATCTTCACTGGTTTCTTGTCACCTCCTGAGAAAAATTTAAACTTCTTTGTCTGTCATTCTAGGTCTTTCACTGTCTGGTATCACCTAATTTTTTCAGCCTTATTTCATATTACTTCTTTCTCCATGATCTGTGCTCTAGTCAAACTGGCTGGATTTCTTTCTTTGCTCTCAGTATGGCAAAATCCCTTCTGCTAGTATGTATTTACTCCTGCCATTAGAGGACCACAGGTTGTGAGTTCAAAAGGATCTTGGAAGATAATCCAATCTCCTTATTTTGTGATTGAGGAAACAGATCCTAGAGAAGTTAAATGACTTGCCTACACTCACCCAGATTGTAACAGAAGCAGAATTCAAAACATAATGCTCAGATTCCAAGCCACTGTTTTTTTCTCCCTATTCTGTTATAACTCTTCCTTTTGCCTAGAATGCTCTCTGACCCTTTCTTTGCTTTTTAAATTCTGTTCAGTCATTTAATTTGTGCCTGACTCTTTGTGACCCCATTTGGGTTTTTCTTGGCAAAGATACTAGAATAGCTTACCACTTCCTTCTCCAGCTTATTTTACAAATGGGGAAACTGAGGCAAACAGGGTTAAGTGACTTGCCATGGGACACATAGCTTAGAAGGATCTAAAGTTGAACTTGAACTCAGGAAGATGTGTCTTTCTGACTTCAAACCTGGTGCTTTATCCACTGCACCACCTTGAGTATCTGACCTGTAAATGTTCCTCCTCTATCAAACTTTCCTGCTTCCCTTTTCTACATACTTCTCTAGTGAATAAAAAATATGTATATTTATTTATTACCAAATACTTGCTATAACAAATTTCCACACTTTTTTCTAAGTTATATGATTGAACTTATTTCCCTCCCTCCCTTCCCTTCCCTATCCTGATGCTGGCAGGCAATTCCATCTGGGTTATACATGTATTATTATGTAAATATATTTCCATATTGTTTATTTTCATGAATGAATAATCTTATAATACCAAAACTTCAAAAACATAAACCCAAATAAGCAATTGAAAAATCATTTGTTTTCATCTGCGTTCCTACTTCAACAGTTCTTTCTCTGGAGATGAGTAGTATTCTTTGTCATAAGTCCTTCAGAATTGTCTTGGATCATTCCATTGCTGAGAGTAGCTAAATCTCTCACATTTGGTCATTTCACAATAGTGCTGTTACTGTGTATAGTGTTTTTTTGGTTCTGCTTCTTTCTTTCTATATCAGTTCACATAGGTCTTTCCAGCTCTTTCTGAAATGATTCTGTTCATCATTCCTTATAGCATAATAGTATTCTATCATTGTCATATACCACAATTTGTTCAGCCATTCTCCAATTATTGGGTATCCCCTTAATTTTCAATTCTTTGCCACCCCAAAAAGAGCTGCCATAAATATTTTTTGTACAAGTAGGGTCTTTTCCCCCTCCCCTTTTTTATCTCTTTGGGACACAGACCTAGTAGTGGTATTACTGGATCAAAGGGCATCATTGTTTTATAGCGCTTTGGGCATAATTCCAAATTGTCCTCAAGAATGGTTTGATCAGTTCACAACTCCACCAGCAATGCATTAGTGTCCCAATTTTGCCACATCCCCTCCAATATTTATGATTTTCCTTTACTGTCACATTAACCAATGTGATAGGTGTGAGGTGATACCTCAGAGTTGTTCTAATTTGCATTTTTCTAATTAAGAGGGATTTAGAACATTTTTATATGATTATTGATAGCTTTGATTTCTTCATCTGAAAATTGGCTATTCATATCCTTTAACCATTTGTCAATTAGGAAATGGCTTGTATTCTCATAGATTTGATTTGTCTTTATATATTTGAGAAATGAGACCTTTATCAGAGTCTGTTATAAAATTTTTCCTCAGTTTGTTGTTTCCCTTCTAATCTCGGTTTCATTGGTTTTGTTAATATAAAACCTTTTTTAATTTAATCAAATCAAAATTATTCATTTTATATCTTGTAATGTTCTTTATCTCTGATTTGATCTTAAATTCTTCCCTTCTCCATAGATCTGACAGGTAGACTCTTCTATGTTCCCCTAATTTATTTATAACATCATCCTTTATGTCTAAATCATCTATCCATTTTGATGTATCTTGGTATAGGGTGTGTCTAATGAGCTTTCTGAATATTCCCCTACAAGGCTGGAAGCTACATGAAGGTAGACACCTAGTCTTTTCAAAAACCTTGGATCCTCTTCTGATGGCTGTGATCATGGCCATTCACTGGTTGAGGAAGTGAGTAGCAGACCTTGGCAGAGCTTATCCGTGTTGCTTTGAAGTTCATGGAAGGAAAGAGCTCAGTTCTTGGCAGGAACCTGTCTCTTCTGTCTTTGTTCATCCTCTCTGCACTCCTTCCTTTCCCCCCATCTTCTCTCACAGACCTACTGAGTAAGAAACAATCTGGTACTGGGTTGAAAACTGACTCCTTCTGGTTCTTCTTTGGCTAGATACATCTGGGCAGCTGAGACAGGCTCCTTCTTCTTGATGCCCAGCTGGAGACAGGTTGCAGCTGCAGTTTAGGGAAGGATTCCTTTGGGAAGCTGAGGACTCATGACTAGAGATTTCCTTTGGTAATTAAATCAGGCCAGGGCAGGATCTTGCTCATTGAAAACCTGTCTGGTCCTGTGTGTCTAAGCCTCTGGCAGGAATATCATCAGCTGGGGCCATGCTGGGGCTGGAATCCAGGATGAGCAGAGAAGCTAACGACACAGAGTACATGCTGTTGCTGGGAGACTGAGGCGAGGAAGGAGGTGGCAGGTGAATGCAGCTGCAGGAAGTGTTAATGCCTTTATTTTTAATAAGGGGAATGAACCTTCTGGTCTGCTGAACTGAGTTCAGGGGCTTCAGTGCCGCCTAACTCAGGTTATCAGAGCAGGACCAGAAGTCATAATTCTGGTCACTAAATCTATTTAGTTCTTTAAAGATTGTATAGTGTTTTTTTTTACAAAAAGGATCTCTTCAGCTCCTCACAGATGCCTTACAAAGATGATACTCCAGACATCATCATGCCCATTTTACAGATGGGGAAACTGAAGCTCCAAGGCATTAAATGACTGACTGGCCTATGGATCTGATCCCAGGTCTTCCTGCCTTCAAGTTCAGCATTCGTTATACCCTAGAGCAAGCATGACATTATTTAGTCTACATTAAAAGAATTGGAATTAGGGGCCATGAGGTGGCTTGGTGGATTGAGAGTCAAGCTTGGGAAAAAGGAGGTCCTGGGTTCAAATATGACCTCAGACTCTTCCTAGCTGGGTGACCCTGGGCAAGTCATTTAACCTCCATTGCCTAGTCCTTCTGTCTTGGAACAGATACACAGTATTAATTCTAAGAAGGAAGGTAAAGGTTTTTTAAAAAAAACAACAATTGGAGTCCAGAGCAAGGGAGGTGATAGTCTTATTATCCTATACTTTGGTCAGACTCAATCTGTCAGTGTATACAGTGTATACAGTTACAGGCACCACATTTTAAAGAAGATTATTAACAAGTTGGAGCAGAAGAGGGTGCCCAGAAAGATGAGTAGGGTAGAGATTGGGTCATGATCAAATCTAGTTTCAGACACTTATTGGCTGTGTGCCCCTAGACAAGTCACTTAAACTCTTTTTGCCAAGCTTCCTTAACTATAAAATGGGGCTACTACACTGGGTTGTTATGAGAATCAAAGGAGGTAATATTAGTAAAAAAGCACAGTATAGCCGGCATATATGAATACACATTTATTTGTAAATAAATGAACCTATTTACATATATGTATATTTATTTTCTATATTAAGATCATATTTCTATTTTATATGAAGAACATATTTACATATTCCATGTACATGTAACATATATATGTATATATACATTTTTACCCCCTTCCCTCCCTTTTGAGCTTGAAGGAACTTTGAAGTCAGGAAGACCAAATCCCTCATTTTACAGTGCAGGAAATGGAGGCACAGAGAGGTCAAGTAATTTGCCCAGGCAGTCAGTCACAAGGCTCTTAAGTATCAGAGGCAAGATTTGAACTTGAGTCTTTTTGACTCCAAATTCAGTGTCCAGTCTGGAAAATGCCTCACTGCCTTTAGGTAGAAAGAATGATTTGCAACTGGAAAATGCAAGGTTCAGGCTTGCTGATCTTTAAGGAGTCTTGGCTCCCATTGATATAGGCTCTGAGCTATGTAAACACGAGCTGAGATGAAAAGTAATTCTTATGATGATTATTCATCATGATCATTTGTGGCCTAACACGATGGGAAACGGCCGGTGGCTGCTTTAGGGGGTGCTCCCACCCTGCCAGCAAGAGACGGAAAAGCCAGCCGCACAGCCCGCTGGCCCTGGGAGAAGAGAAAAGCCGAGCAATTAAAGGCGAGAAGACCAATGAAAGGGGTAGAAGGTCTGAAGATCTATTAGGAGAGAACGCCTGAACCTGTTTGTAATTCAGGGACTGTTGATGGACTTTCTCTAGCGTCTGGAGTTCAGGAGAGCTGCCTGTTGGGGGTTCGCATAGCCGCTCACTCTGTATTAATTAACATTTGCATTAATGATCTGGAAGTTTTCAGGCGATAAAGCGTTCATTAAGTTCACAAATGAGCCGATTTGGGAGTTCCGTTAACAATGGAGGAATAATGAAGGTACTTCTCTTCGGGAAGAGGAGTCAGGATCAGCAATACGATCAGAGGTCTTCTCTGTCTGGGGGAAACTTACAATAGTCTAGACTGGCTGCAGAGGCAGAGCTGGGCGGGGCTCAGCTCAGCCCATCACTTGGGAGAAGTTCACCTAAGAACAAAGGTCAGAAGCAACTGGGTTGCCAAAGAAGAGAAAAATGACTAAACGAGTACTTTTTTTTGGGGGGGGAGGGGGAAGGGGATGAGAAGGCATGATACTGGAGTTCCAAATTCCAGCTCTGCCACTTAATGGTTTTGTGACATTTGAAAAATGATTTCACTTCTCTGGTCCTTTGTTTCCTTGTCTGTAAAATAAAGTAGTTGGATTAGATCAGTTTTTTTTTAAATATATGGATCATCGGATAAAATTTCAGTTCAATCAAATTCAAAATTTGTCTGTATGGACTTGAATGGGAAAAATGATATTTTAATTTTCATCGACCTTTAACTAAAATTTATCACTTTCTTCAGTTATTTAAAAATATGATTCTGAGAAGGGGTCTATAGGCTGCCAAAGGAATCCAAGACAAAAAAATTCAAGAACACTTTGGACTAGATTCCCAAAGTGGGCGCCACCGCCCCCTGGTGGGTGCTGCAGTGATCCAGGGAGGCGGTGATGGCCACAGGTGCATTTATCTTTCCTATTAATTGCTATTAAGATTTAAAAAATTAATTTCCAGGGGCTCTAAGTAATATTTTTTCTGGCAAGGGGGCAGTAGCCCAAAAATGTTTGGGAACCACTGGCTAGATGATGTGTAAATCTTTGAATTATGCTTGCCTAAGTATTAAAGACAGGTGAGGGAAGACAATTTTTTCCTTCAGGTAATTGTATGTGGGCAGTGGTCAGGGATAAGGACTTAACCTGTGACTAATTAGCACAGAGAACTCCTTAGTGAGGAAACTCCTATCAACAATGCAATACCTTTCCTATAACTTCTAGTCTTAGAGAGTTGCTTAAATTAGAACACAGAGAGTTTAATTGACTTGCTCAGGGGGAGTTAGAATGCACCAGAGACAAGATTTGAATCCATGTCTTGCCTGTTCAAGGTGGACTTTCTGTCCATTAAGCCATGCTATCTCTCATTGCTAAAGATAAAGCAATAGGAAGTAATGAAAGTTATAAAGCTTTCCCTAGGATAGTGGAATCCAGAGCCCCAGTTGGGAGCTCTTCTGGAAGCAAAGCATAAGGATTATCTTTAAATAGGTAGAATGGAGCCCTAGGCTATATCTAGGGAATGTGTGTATAGAGAGAGCTTTTTTCAGGTTGATGCTGATCCATTAACCATCATCCTTAAATCTAGCTAGTCAACTGAATTCAAATCTAATCATAATTTTGTGGGAGTTAAAGGCTTGCCTCTGTTATGTACTGACTTTGTGACTATGGGAAAGTTACTGTTACCCAGAAAGTTCTAAGACTGTAAATTGCAGACTACTTTCTTTTTCTTAAAAATTTTTTTATTCAACAAAAAAATCAACAGAAATACATTTTCTTCAATCACTTAAAAGCTGCCTTTTCTCAAACCCTGTTACAAACATCTATAAATAAGCAAAAAAATTTCTGTATTGACTATGTCCAAAAAACTTATGTCTTAATCTGCACTCTGAGTCAATCACCTCTCTATTAGAAAATGGGTACTATGTGTCAGTAACTAGGTGGTATAGAGTCTGGAGTGAGGAAGACTCAACTTGAACTCAGATCTAGCCCCAGACATTTGCTAGTTGTGTGATTCTGGGCAAGTCACATAATCCTATTTGCCTCAGTTTCCTCATCTGTAAAATGAGCTGGAGAAGGAAATGGCAAATCACTCCAGTATCTTTGCCAGGAAATCCTCGAATGGGATCACAAAGAGTTGGACACAACTGAAACCACTCAACAACAAAACATGTTTCATCATGAATCCTCTTGAATTATGGCTGGTCATTCTGTTGCTCAGAATTTCTGAGTGTTCAAAGTTGTTTGTCCTTACAATATTGTCATTGTGTAAATGGTTCTCTTGGATACACCTACTTTATTTTTCATCAGATTATACAAGTTTTCCAAGGTTTCTTTAAAACCATTCCCATCATGATTTTTTACAGCATAATAATATTCCATTACATTCAGAAACCCTAACATTTTTGGCCATTTCACAACTGCTGAGTGCTCTTTTAGTTTCCAATTCTTCAGCACAAGAAGAAATTCTGTAAGTTTTTTTATACTTCCTCCGTTTGTTTTTTGGTTAGGACTAATCCTCTTAATATATTTTTCCTTTTATTCTCAGCTTTCTGTTTACTCTTTTCCTTTTGTTTTCTTATTGAGTGAAATGTAATTTGGGATCCAACTTTGTGTGGGTGTGCATATGTGTATTCTTCCCTCTGACAGTTTCAGGTAAGGTTGAGGTTTATGTTAACACAATTCACCCCTTCCTTTTTTGCTTGAATAATTCTATTTTGACTTTCTGAGTATATAAAATAATTTCCCCCATCCTCTCCCTTTTCTCCCTACAGTGTATTCCTCTTTCTTTCCCTTTTTGTTCTTCTTTTAAGATAATCAAAATGTAAAAGTTATTACTCCTAGGTCTTTGTCTAATTCGACTCCCCTAATAAACCCTAATGTCATAGAATTCTGAAAGAACCCTGGTTTTATTTACCAATATTGAAATGTGAATAGTTTATCTTTGTTTAGACCCTTATGATTGTTTGCTCATTTTTACCTTTTTGTGTTTCTCTTGATACCTATGTTTGCATTTCAGTTTCTATGCAGTTCGGGCTTTTCTATGAGGAATGTTTAGAAACCCTCTATTTTATTAAAAGTCCATCTCCCCTCAGAGGATTATGATCAGTTTTGTTGTTATGCCATCCCTGGTTGTAAGCTCATATCTTTTGCCTTCTGGAATATGAAATTCCAAACTCTTGACTGTTTCATAGTGGTGGCTTCTAATTCATGTGTGATCTTGATTGTGCTTCCTCTGTACTTGAATTATTTCTTTCTGGTTGCATGTAGAATTATTTGTTGTTGTTGTTTTGGAAGCTTTGGGTTCTGTCTATAATGCCCCTAGGAGTTTTCATTTTGGAGTTTTTTTTAAGGAAATGACCGGTGAATTCTTTCTGTTTTCATTTTGCCCTTTGCTTCTAAGAAATCTGGTCAATTTTCTGTTATGATTTCTTGCAATATGAAGTTTGGACTTTTTTTGGGGAGAGGGGGTCATGGTTTTGAGGTATTCCAACTCTTAAATGATCTGTTCCAGATATGTTTTCCAGGTCAAATTATATATGCTTCTACTGGCTTCCTTCTTTGTTTCAAGCCAGCTTTGAACATCTGTACCTTCCAGTACTACCCAGCTTAGTTGATACAGTCATGAATGTAGGGGGACATGATAAGATTTTAATGTAACATGGTTTAATATCTTAGGATCCTTTTGCAAAGAGAGAACAACTGTCTGATCAAGAAAGGAATAATTTGGAGGTGCAAACATATTAGCTATACTTCTGGGGGTTTTGAATAACTAAGTCCTGGATGAATTTAGGTAGTTTGAGAGTGGAAGAAATGGTCTGTAGAAGAGGTCCCTACAGTAATGGTATAGTATGGGTGGAGAAGGGTGAGGAGAAGGGAATTTTTCCCCCTACACCTTCACTTAGATCATATAGTTTTCTTTTAAACCCTTACCCTCTGGCTTAGAATCAATACTGTGTATTGCTTCCAAGGCAGAAGAGTGGTAAAGGTTAGGCAATGGGGGTTAAGTGACTTGTCCAGGACCACACATCTAGGAAGTTTTTGAGTTCATATTTGAACTTAGGACCTCCTGTCTCTAGACCTGGCTCTCAGTCCATTGAGCCAACGAGCTTGTCCCTGACATGCAGCTTTAAAGGTGATTTACTTGACCAGTAGGGGATATCACATTAATTGCAGAGAGATACTCTCTCTGAAACCATACCCTTTCCTTTTTTCTTATAACACAATAGTTTTTCATCAATAAACCATAACTTGCTTAGCCATTCCCCAACTGTATACACACACTCACACATATACACACATAGTATTATACTAGAACTGTATACAAAGATAGTCACATGAAGCAAAAGTCTGCTTCAAGTAAAGTGGTTTCTGGCATCAGAGGAGAGAGCCATTCTTGGGTGGAGTGTTGGCCTATGGAGAGGAGGAGACCCTGAGAACCCATATAGCAAAGACATTGTGCCCAAGGGAGGGAGTATGAGGATGCTGTGATGAGAGAAAAGACTTCTAGGCCCTGCATGATAAGCAATTATGAATTGCTTTTGCCATACGTGTATCCTACATTACCATTCTTCTTTAATTCTGAGCCCATCCTTCCCATGTTTGCTGAGTATATATGTGGGAAAAGCTATCCCAGGTTTGAGGGAGGAAGGTTTTGTAGCAGTTTTTCTTGCTATACTATCTCAGTAAATCCCTTTGCTAAGACTAAATTGTATCTACTGACTGACTTCTTAATGGGAAACACAACAATGGGGGCTGTACCAGTTGTGAAGTATTGTAGGGGTACTTATCAATAAGGTGTCCTGGAACCTGAGATAGCAGCCACCTTCTGAGGATCCAACTCTTGAGGATAAACATAAATTAGGGAAGTGTTCCTGAGTGGGTGCTATGTAGTTTAGGCCATTTCTGTATAGCACAAACTGAAGGGGAAATTGGCAGCTACCTAGTTAGAATATATAGTGTAGGTAACCAAACCATGCTATTTAGAAAAAAAAATCTACCTTGGGTCATTTCCTCCCCTATGTAGACAGTCTCTGGGCCTGAATTGTTGGAATTTAAAAGCAAAGGCATGTCAGTTTCAGTTTTAAATTGGATTCCATTGAACTCCTGACCTGCCCATCACCCTTTTCAGAAAAAAATATGGTCCTGTCACTAACAGGCTCCAAAAGGTCCAATTTCCTATTTAGAAAATGAGTGGGGACAATTGGCTTTTGCATTCAGCCACAAGACAGAGAGGTTTCTATCTAACAGGTTTTGAAGCTGAAACAAGAGATCTTCAATGTAAAGTTTATAAAACCTCGGTAAGACCATTCTGTAAGAAAAGAGAACATTTGTGTGAAGGGAAGAGCTTGATCACATCATTTCCCTTCATGAAAGAAAGTCAAACAATGGCTCTTCACAGGCCTGACTTTAATTTAACTGACAATTTTCAAAATCAAAACCAGTATCGGTGGTTTTTCAGTAGCAATTCTGTCCTGATTTAATTTTACTGTGGATAGTGTTCAGGCTTTGGATGGTACATTTCAGTTTAAATCACTGGCTTCATCAAGCCAATGTTTTCCTTTCAAAGGGTCAGTCCCACAGATAAAAAGCATTTCTTTAAGGGAAAACATAGGTTAGTACTTTCCTTTAAGGAGAATCTTATGTTCTTTCATGATCCTCTCAGAGTTTCTAAGTATGCTATTTGACCCATTGATGTTAGGTTGATGCTAACATCTAGACTGGTGGTGAATGCCAAACATGTATGTGCCCACTATTGAATAAAGTAGATAGTTTGTTTCTTAAATTAAATTTTATTCTTTCCTATTATATGTAGAAACAATTTTTTGACAATTGTTTCATGACATTTTGAGATTCAGATTCTCTCCCTCCCTCCTTTGCTTCCCAGAACAATAAATAGTATTCCATGCCTTCTGGTCCTTCAGTGTAGATGCTGCCAGATCCTGTGGATTCCTAATTGGTACTCCATGATATCTGAATTGTTTCTTTCCAGCAGTTTACAGTAACTTTTCCTTGGCCTGGGAGTCCTTGAGTTTGGCTATGACATTCCTGGGAGTTGTCAATTGGGGATTTAATGCTAGACGTGATCTGTGGATCCTTTCAGTCTCTCTTTTACCCTCATGTTTAAGGATTTCAGGGCAGTTTTTTGGGATAATTTCCTGTAATATGATGTCTAGGCTTTTTTTTTTTGGTCATGATTTTCAGATAGTCTTAAATTTTCTCTCCTGGTCTATTCCCTAGGTCAATTATTTTCTCAGTGTGGTGTCTCATATTATCTTCAATGTTTTCATTCTGTTGATTTTGTTTTATTATGTCTTGGCATCTCATAAGGTCATTAGATTCTAATTGCCCAATTCTAATTTTTAAAGACTAAATTTCTTCTATGGCCTTTTGATTATCCTTTTCCTTTTGGTCCATTCTTCCTTTCAAGTCATTCTTCTCTTCTTCCAATTTTTTTGCACATTTTCCATCAGATCAATTTTGGCTTTCAATACCTGTGCCTCTGTTTCCAGATGACCTGTTTTGCTGTTCAGGCTACTATTTTCCTTTGGCCATTTTTCTTCAACTAGTCTTATTGAATTTTTAAATTCCTGTTTGAGTTCTTCCATAGCTTGCATCCAATTCTCTGTTTTTTTTTTTTTGAGGCTTTGCTTGATGTTTCCTGGATCTTGTCCTTACCCATTGGTTCTGTTCTTTGGTCTTCCCCAAAGAAGCCTTCTATTATAGCTGTTTTCTCTCTCTCTTGTTTACTCATTTTATTTAATTTTCCCCCCCTTCTACCCTATGGACTATATAGACTTGCCCCTCCATTGATTTACTGAACCAGAGTTTTTGAGCTTTTCTGCCCTGAGGCCAAATCTTCTCTTTTCTTAATCCTTTGTTGGTAAACTGGATTCAATTGGTTGAGCTAATCTGCTGAGCTGGCCTGCCCTGGGGCAAATTTTTCATTGTTGCCAAGGGACTGAGGATGTCTAGTCAGGTGCCCCACCTCCTTCCTCCTTGCCAGTCCTTATTATAGCCCTGGACTACTTGTGGTGGGTCAGAGACAAACCCTCACAGCTACAGTCTCAGCCTGGGTCTTATGCAGACAGCCAGGTCTTGGTGTGGTGGGTGGGGGAGAGTGTCCCACCTGGTAGCCTCCCAAATTCTTCCCTGTCAGCTGTTATCAGAGCCCTGAAGCATGGTGTGGTAGGTCAGAGGCAAACCCTCCCAGATGTTGTCTTTGTGCCTTGTTGCAGGTCTCAGCAAGCTGGGTTGGGGAGGGTGCTTCTCTCTTTTCCTATGAAAATAGATGGACTGTGCCTACCTTTCAAGTTGTTTTCAATAGGAGAGTCTCATGGCATCTTCTTGTTGGGTTTGGATTTCTGTTTGCTTTGAAGTGCGATATGAATATTGGTTTGGAAGGATTGTTGGCGAGGTTGTGACTTTAGGTGCTGCTAAAACACCATCTTAGCTTTGCCCCCCTCCCCCCCATAAATAGTCTGATATAGGCTATACCAGAGCTTTTGTGTGATATGTATTCCCCATGTTGTGACTGAAAACATGTTACTCCTACAATAAAAAAGCTCACCAAGGAAATAAAGTGAAGGATGGTATGCTTTGATCTGCAATCAGATTCCAATAGTTCCTTCTTTGGCTGTGGATAGAATTATTATTATTATTATTATTTTTTTTTATCATGAGTCCCCTGGGGTTATCTTGGAACCTTGTTTTGCTAATACTAGGTTAGCCCTTCACAGTTGATCAGTATACAATGTTTCCATTACTGTATATACTATTCTCTTTGTTCTGCTCACTTCACTTTGCATCAGTTCATGTAAGTCTTTCCAGGTTTTTTGAAATCATTGTGTTCATCATTTCTTGTAGTGTAATAGTTTTCCATTATATTCATTTTCTACAACTTGTTCAGTCATTCTCCAATCAATGAAGTAGATATAATCTTTTCGTTGTTGTTTTTTCAGTCATCTGACTCTATGTGACTCCATGGACTTTTGTCCATGTGGTTTTCTTGGCAAATATACTAGAGTGGTGTAAGAATTTAAATTTAAGTTTTATGCAAAAATGAAAGTTCTAAAGTAATTTTGTGGTTACCGATTTAAAAATATTATAGCTTAAGTCAAATGACTTTTAGCAGCTTTATTTATAAAAAGGTAGAAAGAGTGAAAGTAGAAAAATGTAGATAAAGTGACAGAAAGTATTGCCTAGCTACAAATACCCTAAGTTTAATTCTAAAGTTTCCAGACCACAAATGTGAATCCAAAAGCGAAACTCACCAGAATCCAAAGTCCTAATTAGGAAACCAAAATCTGAAGAGCCAGAAGATGCTGAAGAATCCACCAAGAGCCTTCAGTGCATAGGAGACTAAGACCTCCAAGAATCTCACCAGAACTCACACTGAAGGGAGTGTCCCACTGAAGCACCAACTAAAAGAGAGGGTTTCCTCACTGAAGAACCAAGGAAGGAGTCACTCCACTCACCATTGCAAGCCAACACAGGATCCAAGGAAAAGATCTCCTCCTGCAGTCCACCAATGCAGAGAGAGTGAATGAATCCTCAAGCTGGCCTTTTTAAAGCAGTTTTCTCAATGTCACTTCATGTTGCTACCCCACTTTACAGGAACCAATTGCAGTCTTTCAATTTGCCTAGCACTGCCCAAGGAGGGGGGGAATCAGTGATCTTTGGAGCTGTGAGTTTAATCTAGTAAGTGACTTGTTGAACTCTCATGCTTAGTGGTAAGTAGGGGTACTTTAAATTCTTGATTCAATTAGCTAAAAATAGACAAGGGGAGAGTTAATCCTAGCTTCACAATTCCCCCTGTGATTCTTTGGGAGACTAATCTCCCCAATGAATTATTTACCCTAACTAGCTTAAACCTCTAAAGATCTCCAAGTTAAAGGTGCATACAATATTGCATTTTCTAAGAGGAAGCTCCAATAGTTGGAGATAAGAGGGAAATAGGAGAGAGCAAAACCAATGTTTGCTAGGCGCATTGACAAAAAACCAATTAGGGGGCAATCCCCTTTGGCATAAGAGTTTACATTCAGAATAAATGATATATTCAACCCCCCTTAGTACAATCAGTTACATCCCAAAGTTCATTCTGGATCTTCTGATGCAGTGTAAGTTTCTTTATTGCACTTTCTCCAAATAGTTCACTTTCTTGATTCAAGGAGTTAGCAAGCTTCTTTTCCTGAAATTTCTCTCAAAAAACTTTTAAAGCTTGGATTTTATGAAAATTATACAGTGGTTTACCATTTCCTTTTCCAAAGTGTCCCCATTTTACAGATTATAACTGAAGCAGAATTAAATGACTTGCCCAGGATCACACAGTTAGCAAGTGTGTCTGGGAATGGATTTGAACTCAGATATTCCTGACTCTAGGTATAGAGCTGTATAGTATATATATATATATATATATATATATATATATATATATATATATATATATATATATATATATA
>NC_058131.1:391304182-391337485 GCF_016433145.1 Gracilinanus agilis | reverse complement strand
TATATATAAAATAAGGTCCTTCTGGGTCCCTGAGAACCTCATCAAGGATCTCCATCAAGGGAGGGAGGAAGGGAGAAAACAATGACAATGGTATAATTCCTGGGTACCCCTCCTCCCTCCTGTAGCACCCAGACATTTTTATTTGCCCTGGCCCTGGGTGATTCTGGGGTAAGGGTAGGCAATAGAGTCAGCTTCTGCTTAAGGATGAGTTCCTCCAAATTACACTATTTTTAAGTTAAAATGAGGATGCAATGATTTTTCTCTAACAGCCCATATGTGGAAAGTTTAATTACCACCTTGTGAGCTCTGAACTGTTTGAGTTTGTTAATGATTTTGCTGCCTGGGGTTGGTGGATGAAATACAGCCAGCTTCTTTGTAAATGAGCTAGTCCTGGAAGATGGGTTGGGGCAAATGAGACACAAAGCATCTGTCGGAGAGAAATCCCATTGTGGCTATGGTTTCATCTAAAGGCTTCCTGATCCTTTTTGTAGTTTCCATCTGGTTCCACTCCTGGGAGGTGGGGTGGATGGCAAATAAAAAACACTACCAATTGGCAATGTCTTGTACATAGTAGGTACTTGATAAATATTTGCTGAACAATAATAAAAGTAGTTCATATTTATATAATGTTTTAATAATTTCAAAGGATGTTCCTTGCAAATACTTGTCTGTGAGTTAGACAGTGCAAATACTTGTAACCAGATTTTTCTTTTGTTTTTAATAGCCTTTACCTTTTGTATTAGAACTGATACAAAATATCTGTTCCAAAGCAAAAGAATGGTAAGGGCTAGGCCATTAGTGACTTTCCCAGTGACTGAGGCCAGTGTTTGAACCCAGGACCTCCCATCTCTGAGCCTGTCACTCTATCTGCTATGCTCCCTAGCTGCCCTTTGTATTTCGTTTTGTAAATCCTGGGGAGTCGCATTTGAACCCAGGACTTTGGTCCTCCAGGCTTGGCTCTCTATCCACGGATTCACCCAAATGTCCTTTGTAATCAGGTTTTATAGGTGATCTATAAAACCTTACTCTGACTCTGCATCATGGCATGGGGCAAATCTATGTCGGCAGGGAGAAAGTTCCAGTAGCTTCTACAATGAATATGTTCCTAGCCACAGAAGAATGTATAGTGAGGGCAGGAACTGTCTCATTTAGAAAAAAATATTTGCATCTTAACCTCCTAGGGCAGTGCCTGAGCACATAGTAAATGTTCAATTATTTCAGTCGTATCTCACTCTTTGTGACCCCATTTGGGGTTTTATTGGCCAAGATACTGGAGTGGTTTGCTATTTCTTTCTCTAGGTCATTTTACAGATGAAGAAACTGAGGCAAACAGAGTTAAATGACTTGCCCAGGGTCACACAGCTAGTCAATATCTGAGTCCAGATTTAAACTCCGGAAGATGAGTCTTCCTGACTCCAGGACTGGCACTCTATCCACCGTGCCACCTAACTATCAGTAATTACTTAGTAGATGCTTGTGAAATTAAATTGCCCAAACCAGTAAAGTACAGAATGGTTCATCACCATAAGGTAGGACTCAAGATGATGATGTTTGGTTGTAGCAGCTACCAAAATGAAAACAAAAACAATGCCCCGCCTCCCCGTCCTGTGTGGAGGACACTTTTGTTTCTTCAGTGATGGTGGCAGAGAGGTAGAAAAGGAAAAGGAAAAGCTAGTGCTAAAAGTCAGTTGTTTGACCATCTACACATTTTACTCTAACTGTTGACACTCTGCATGTGAGAACTTTGATAACAAAAACACGTTGACACACAATTGGAAGAACCTGATTCTTATGAATGGAACCAGAAGACAAGGAAGTGGTGGCTAAATAGAAAACTGACTCCTAGGCTCTATTGGGCAGCATTAGTTTTATCATGTGCCAAAAAAGGCTCATTTTGTTTGCCCTTTGGTCACCTTGCCTTGCAGTGCTCATGATGAGCATAAGCAGATGCTTTAGGAGCTATTGCAGATGAAAAAGCAGGAGAGAAGTCTATGAAGAGCTTAACAAAATTATCCAAACCAAGTTAATGCATTTTGGTGACTTCAAAGAAAAACACAGAGGTCGGAGAAAAGGCTATGGGAAAATATCATTTAAATTTACAATATGGAAGGTGTCTAAGGCTGATAGACTACCAGAAAGGCCCAGACCTATAATATTATCATGAATATTGTCTTAAGAAGAAAGGCAGAAGTCACTGGATGTGAAAAAAATTGAACAGGGTCACAGAAAACAACTTACCACACCTCAACAGAAAGGATATAGCTTTTGGAGTCATGAGACTGCTATTTATCAGTAGAGCTATGTTTCGATATTGGAGTCATATCAGAATTAGCTGTTAGTGAGTCCACAACTCGTTAGAGCAATCCAAAAACCAACTTCAAATTAAAAGAAAGTGCAATTATAGGAAAACATGGCATAAAAATTCAACTTCAGCCTGGACTTTTTCAAGCAAGATGTCAATGCCAAAAAATGGGAAATGGAAAAAAAGGCAAAGATATTGACCTTGGTGATCACAATTTCCTGCAAAAGTTTAACTGACATAAAACAGTTGCCACAATGAGGAAGCCAAAGAAGCCCAGAAACCACTGCAAGCAGCAAAAGTTTAATGTCCTTGCCAAGGAGAAAGACGTAGCAGCCAAGAGAAACAGTGGTTCATGGTATAAGCTTATTTGCAAAATGTTATGCAAGAGAATGTTGAAAGATTATGAAGAATATCACTTCACAAAACACTCGAATGTGGTAAAAGGGAAAATGAGTCAGGTGAAAAATTGGTACAAAAGCAATTAACCCAGACCACCCCAACATCTAACCCAGATCTTCTTAATAGTATTTATAAATGAAACTGGAAGGAAGATAACAAACGAACAGAAAATGGAAGAAAAAATTTCTCAATATTTCTCTATCTATAGTCATCATTAGTGAAAGCAGAACCACCACACACTCTAGCTTAATAGCCCTAGAAGTGGGCATTTGAAGAAGATGAAATCAGAATCAGACCAAGGACACTAAAGAAATCCAAGCTATGATTATATATGCATAACACAAATCAAATTGCTTGCCATTTCAAGGAGGGAGGAGGGAAGGGAGTAAGGGAGACAATTTGGAGCTTATAGCTTCAGAAAATGTATGAGTAAAATTGTAATTACATGTAATTGGGAAAATAAAACATCTTTTAAAAAAGAAAAAGAAATCGATGCCAACAGTGGCATCTGGAAAACATTATAGGGGATCATCTTACAAGATATCTCTTAGGGAAAGAATAGAAAACAAATCAGAAAATATTACTGTCTTGAAAAGGTGATCAAGAAGATATTAATAAATACTTACATAAATGCATCCTTTGTTTCTCATCTTTGTAAATCATTGTGAAAACAACTGGTATATATGTATTTGATTATGGCCTATGTAGAGTCCAATGGAAGTGCTCTTTATACCATTTCTAAAGATGGTGAAGTCTACCAGTTGTTCTTGGTTATAGATGATATTTTGCTGGCTATTTGAAACCCCACATCATAGCTCCTCCACAATAAAATCCATGATTACTGAGAGCATCATGTTCTTTATGAAAATATGGGAAGAGAATATCCGATTTTTCATGAATGATTTTTTTCACAATGGATCACACTTTTGCAATCACACAATTGGCTAAACGATGTAGAGAATATCAGGCTCTTGTCACCTATTTGGTCAGAAAAAGCATTTGACGACAAAAACATAGTCTTGAAGGATCTCTTTCAACAGAGTTCTTAGAAGACCCTTTGATAAGGGAAACCACATATCCCTATTGAGCCATCCACTGATTGTTGCCTACTATCAAGAGCTACAGGAAACAGTAAGATAGATATTCCAACAAAGGTGTTCAGTCTTATAATGGACTATTTCCTCTGTAGAGTTCAGTGGAAGAAATCTTTATGCTATTTCTACAGATGGTAACATCTGTGGCTCCAAAAAGCTGTAGCATGCCCAGTAGCCACACTCTGGCAAACCTGTTTGGCAGATGGGTGACAGTTACATAAGGGTAACTGATAAGCCTCAAACCATCAGTGTCTTGGGGTACGGGGTGTCTACCCCAAATATGTGAAGACTTGCCCCAGTACAGTGGTTCCCAAGCTTTTTTGGCCTACCTTTCCAGAAAAAATATTACTTAGCCCCATGGAAATTAATTTTTAAAAAATTTTAATAGCAATTAATAGGAAAGATAAATGCACCTGTGGCCATCACTGCCTCCCTGGATCACTGCAGCACCCACCAGGGGGCGGTGGTGCCCACTTTGGGAATCACTGCCCCAGTGGAATGGTAGATGAAAACAATTTGTTTCCCCAGCCACGAAGGCAGTTGAAGCAGGCACTGTGGAACAGTTGTCTTGACTTTTGTCTTGACATTGGCCTTGCATGACTCTGGAAGAGAGAGTCAGGCCAATAACTTTGTGCAACTCTGCCCCACTTAAATCTAATTTACTTGCAAGTCAAGACCACCTCATGATGTCATTGGTCCTCTTCAAAAATGAAGAATGAATAGCAAGTGTTAGTTATCATTATGTGGAAACTGAGTCCAAAATTATTAAATGTCTCCTTTCAGGGGGTTGCTAGGTGGCTCATTGGATGGAAAGGCAGGCCTAGAGATGGGAGGTTCTGGGTTCAAATCTAACCTTAGATACTTCCTTGCTATGTGACTCTGGGCAAGTCACTTAACCCCTATTACCTAGTTCTTCTGCCTTGGAACTGATACACAGTAATGATTCTAAGATGGAAGAAAAGGGTTTTAAAAAATCATTTCCTTTCAAGGTCACATAATTAATGTCTGATAAGGGATTTGGAGATATGATTTGAACCTGGGTTTTTCCAGACTTCAAGTCCACAATTGTCTCTACTGTGCAACTCTACACTTCCCCAATTCATTTTGATTTACATTAATTGAACTGACCATCTGCATTTATTTGATTTTGATTTTTGAAAGGTCAAAGGATAAAAAGTGTTGTTTTCCCCATGGAAAAATTGTGAATCATGGAAATGAAGTTCAATGCTTTCAGGTATGTTATGGGCTAATTAGATGTGTGTGTGTGTGTGTGTGTGTGTGTGTGTGTGTGTGTGTGTGCGCGTGCGTGTGTGTGTGTGTGTGTGTGTTAGATTATTGTTTTGATAGGGTGCATCTGTTCTAAGTTCCAGACAAGCAACATACAAATTTACTACAATGTACTGTGGTGGACAGTGCACTGGACTTGGAGTCAAGTCGACCTGAGTTCAAATCATGCCTCAGAAACTAGCTGCATGACTCGGGGCAACTCAGTTTCTCTGTGACTTATTTTCCTCATGAGGGGCAGCTAAGTGGTGAAGTGGGTAGAATGCTGAGCCTGAAGTCAGAAAGACTCATCTTCCTGAGTTCAAATCTGGCTTCAGACACTTCCTGGTGGTGCAACCTTGGCAAGTCACTGTTTGCCTTAGTTTCCTCATTTGTCAAATAAGCTACCATCATTAACTGGTATTACAAGATATCCACCCCCCTGGCGTTTCTTCTGGCTTACTTTCTCTCCAAGTTCTCAGGCAGTCCAGTGGGTATGTTTTGGAATATACTGAAAAATTATGAAGTGAAACTTTCTAATTAGCTCGAGCTCTCATTCCCCCCCCCTGCATTCTCCTCAATCTTAAGCATCTTAAATCATAGGATTAAACAATTCAAAATTTATGATAGAGAATAAGAATTAAGTGCCTACTATGTGTCAGGCTTTGTGATAAACATTTTACAAAAATTATTTAATTTTGTAACTAATTTATTAATAACTCTGAAGCATAGAAACATGAAAATTAAAACTATGTGTACTAGGTGGGGTGGTGGTCTAATGGCTACTAATTGTTCGTTGAGTGGGTTTGTTCAGTCCTATTACACAAAGAGCTTTGTTTTACATGTAGGGAATACAGAAATGACTATGGTGTGGTCCCTAAGGGCACAAACAACCTAAGGATGAGGTATGATCATTTTAAGGCCATGAAGAAGCAATAAAATGTTATATGGATTTAAATGGAATTATTCCGGCTGGGGACAATTAGAGGAGGCTTCACAGAGATAGTGGTTTTTGAGTTGAATCTTGAGGGAAAGAGAAGATTTTAACAGGCATAAATATGGCATCCCTTTACTCCACGAACTGGAGTGTAGTTGAGACAGATGTATGTAGGACAAAAAAGAGATTCTTAGTGTATTTTGACTCAAGGACTGCCTCAAGGTTCTGTGACTGTGTCTGAAATGATAATCTTTTACTCTCCCAGTCCCAGCGGAGCAGGGAGCTGAAATCTTGCACACGAGTTGGGAAATATGAGGGAAGGGACAAGATGGCAGATTGACCCTGCTTAAAGGCTTCCTAGGGCTACCATCATTTCCCTAGCATGGTTATTTCCCTGACCAGGAGGGAGATACTGAGAAAATGACCAAAGAAGAGCTATAAGGAAGCCCTTTGGTACAGCTACAGAAGGCACTACGGCTGTCCCTGGTGCCAAGAATGAGACTGGTGCC
This sequence comes from Gracilinanus agilis, assembly GCF_016433145.1. NCBI lineage: Eukaryota > Metazoa > Chordata > Mammalia > Didelphimorphia > Didelphidae > Gracilinanus > Gracilinanus agilis. The sequence continues at coordinate 391,330,981 of NC_058131.1, read as the reverse complement.
ATTTCTACTTCCTATCCCTAACAACACTGGCTCTCATGCTGAATGTATGTCCTCAGCCTTCATTTCTTTAAGAGTTTATTCATTTTCTGTATTTGGCATTTATTAAGACCAACTCGTTTCTTTAAGCTATCGTTCATTGTTTGTGTGTATCCCTAAGGAATTAAATGCAGATGAGGAGATTATGGTTATCCAGGTACACACACACACACACACACACACACACACACACACACACAGAGAGAGAGAGAGAGAGAGAGAGAGAGAAATTCTCTTTCTAATTCCTGGGACTACCAGCTGGGGGCTTGAGCTGAACAAGATATTATATTGATATGCATTATTATAGCTTCCTAAAAGCAGAGACAAATAAATGAATTTGGACCCTCTCAGATATAAGATGAGTCTCTATTTTTCTGGAGGTAGGTTTGAAAAGTGAGTGAGAATCAGCCTTCTCTGAGGCAGTGATTTCAGTCAAATTCTTTTCCCATTGCCTATCTAATAGGGGGTTTAAAAGAACGCTGATACTCCCCTAAGAGGCAGAATGAAGGTGCTGAATAGATGGAAAGGCATACCCATAGGGATGCTTAAAGGAAGGAGCTGGAGAAATTAGTTGCTACCTACACAGAAACAGGAGCCAAAGGAGTAAAAAGCTCATTTTCCTCTTTAGTCAAATATCTTGGCATTCCAAAACGACTGGGGCAGTGAATGGCATTAACAAGGTTCAGAAGGAAGCAAATGCAGAATTTGTTGAAGAAATATTAAATTCTTGAGTCTGCTTGGAGCATGATGCATTTGCAAAGTGGCAGTAGGAGGTATGACCTGAAAGATAGTTTGGAGAGGATCTTAAATGACAATTAAGGAGTTTGTATTTATTTATTTTTAAACCTTTACCTTCTGTCTTAGCATAAATTCTAAGACAGAAGAGTGGTAAAGGCTAGGTAAATGGGGCCAAATGACTTGCCGAGGGTCACATAGCTAGGAAGCATCTGAGGTCATATTTGAACACAGGACCTCTTGACTTGGCATTCTATCCACCGTCTAGCTGCCCTTTGTATTTTGTTCTGTAAACTCTGGGGAGCCACTTAAGTGAAATGTTTAGAGCTATGTTTTTCAAGTTTATCCATTTCCCTTCCAAGTTTGATGCTAGTGAAGAAGTGAAAAATAAGTGGGCCAACTCTTCTTATCTTTATTTGTAAGGCTATGTGAGAAAGTTTTTAATTGGGTATGTGCTCCATTGGAGAATTGGTTTTAGCTGAAGGCTTTGCTGTTATCCAAGACATTTCACAGAGATGATAATTCTGTTAACTCAATCCTATACCTTAGACCGCCATCTTTTATACTCATGAACCTCAACATTATCAGAACCTTCCTCATGGACTGATTAATGACCAGCCTCCTAAAAGCACTAAGCCTTGCTTAAGTAATTTATTACTTAATTAATAAAGCAAACTTCACCAGAAAGCAGGATACATCCCCTTCCCCCTTTTAAATTTACCATTTACTACTTTGTAATAGAAAAATAACTTAACCTCTCCAATCCTCGATTAAATTTCCTCCTCTAGGAAATGAGGGAGTTGGGTAAGATTGTTCCTTATATTCAAAGATTCTATGATTTGTAAGCCAACCCTTTGTGATTCGGGGTCCAGCCACTGTATGGGGTAAGGGATAGCAGTGGGAGAGCCATCCCTGGTCTCCCTTCCTCCATCCCCTCTCCTTTCCTTGGCCCTGTTGCCAGGCAAATCTTGGGCTGGCGCAGGGCTACAGTCTGTGTGCAATTGCTTTTCTTTTTTATCTGCTCATGTACATGCCTCAGCTCTGCGAAGTTGCGTTACCCTGTCCCTGGGCCCTCTCTCTTAATTTGGGGAGGCAAACACTTTGACAAGGATGAAGTCTGTTCTCTCCAAGAGATGAGCTATTTTGCCTGGGAAAGGAAATCTTCTGTGCTGTGCCAATATTAACCCCTTTGCTGACTGTCAGGATTAGACTAGCATCGATTGGCTGCATTTGAATTAAAGAAAAACAAAAACAAAACAACCTTTGGGGCTAGAGACCCTGCAAGATGATGCTTTGGATTGTGATATATTAAAATGCCATCCTGGTCACCGTGCAATACCTTGCTTGTGGCAGCTGGATCTAAGCATGGAGATTTTAAGCTGCATGCAAACCAAATGAGGGAGATGGTGTGTGTGTGTGTGTGTGTGTGTGTGTGTGTGTGTGTGTGTGTGTGTGTAGGAACTGTAAGATTAAAACAGCCTCCAAAAGGCCTTCCTGCTGTCCTTGACACTAAATATTCTCTTATCATAAGCCACATCCAAAATTCCTTTAATGCCCTCTTCTACTCATCCCCTTAGGCATTCTGTGAGATTTGTTTTCATTATCTGGGGTCTTGCCTTTCTGAGGAAGCCATCCCTGCCACCATGTTTTTCCTCTCCGCTTATGGAAACCCCAGATTTTCTTCTTCTTACTGTGATGCTCATTTGCCACCTCCCCACCCCCATAAAAGGTTGCTTAAACTCCAGTGGTGGATGGGTTTCCTGTGGAATTTTACAAACCCTGCCAATCCTTCCTGGCTTCTGTCTCCAGAGAAGTATTTGCAGAACTCCCACCACAAGTAAGGCCACCTTCTCAAGGAAGTCTGGCTCTGATTAGAGTAGGAGGGAAAAAGGACCCAGTCCATAGGCCTGGCTTCTGGTCACATGAAGGGGAATGGAATTCGACTTCTCCACAATGGTTGAAGTCACAGGTCATGTGCTAAGGATGAAGCTGGCTCCTGGGAAATTGCAAGCTGCATGTTATAGGCAAAACTGGAACCAGGAAATCAGGCTTTAGATTTTACATCAGGAAGTTGTAGGCTAGGGGCTTCCAGAGTTATCTCTAGGAAGTCACAAGGACATGTAAGGATTAGCAGATATAAAGAGAGTAAAGCATCATTGCAAAAAGTATTGAAAGATACCTAGAATAGCTTATTTGTCTGTCCTTGGGTACTTTCTCCTTCTTTACCACCCTCCCCAGCTTTGTTTCTTAGAACAAACCTACTCTGCAGAGCCATAACTAGGGTAAGGCAAGTGGGACTTTGCCCTAGGTCACTAAAATCTAGAGGGTACAAAAGGCAAAATAATAAATGAAAGAGATTATGAAATTTCAGAATTTGTTATAGTTACATTTTGACAGCACTTTCACTCCTTCAGCAGTGTAGAAACTTGTTAGCAAGAATAATTAGTTAAACTAAGAAGCTACCATATGGCACAATTCTTCCCCCGGTGTCTGCACACCAGGTGAATTCTTCTTGTGCTCAGTTTTGGCCTGCTACTTCCTTGGTGGAAGCCAGTAACTCAACAAGCATTTAATAAATAGACACTATTGTAAGTGCTGGAGAGACAAGGAAAGGCAAAAATACGGTCTCTGCTCTCAGGGCACATCCAAATAGGGGAGGGAACATGTTAATAACTAAATACACACAGTAGATATACAGAGGACATGGAAGATAATCTCAGAAGGAAGGAGGTGGAGGGGGGGAACACTTGAAAAAGGACTCTTGCAGAAGGTGGGATTTGAGAGGAATTTTGAAGGAAGCCAAGAGGCAAGGGGTCAGGGGAGGGGGGCATTCCAGGCATGGGGGGCAGTACTATTACATGGTCATACCTTATAGAAGGGCTGACATTCTAGGTCTCTGCCCCAAAGTGGCAGTGTCCAGGGCTATCCCTTCAAGGAGCAAGTTTCAGAATCTCTTTCAGGATCACTCCTCTCATAGGACAGGGTCTTTCTTTAAAGCAGGGGTTCTAAACCTGGGTCTAAGTATCCACTAAGTGGACCATGGATAGATTTCAGGGTGTTTGTAAATTTGGAATTTTAATATTTTGATAACTATATCTCAGTGTAATTTATTTCATTTGTAATCCTACGTATTTTATTTTATGCATTTAAAAATATTATTCTAAAAAGGGGTCCATGACACACACAAAAGTTCAGAGCCCTTGCTCCGAGGGTTGCCGATGGGATCTCCATACATCATGGCTGATTTGAGGATTAGATCAATGCCGCTTGTTCCCAGTAATAAAATTGCTAGTTATGGGTCTGCTATTTATGTCTCCCAGTTGTTCTCCTCTCCTCATTCAAGACCCTTTTGGCCCACTTTGGCCTGGATTGCTCAGCACAAAGGGAAGAAAGAGAAGAAGGAGGAGAAACCAGAAATGAATCGAGATTTTTTGGGATCCTTGGCATGAATAGATCCATTATGGAGAAATGGGGAAACTAGGTGGGACAATGGATAGAGCCTTGGGTCTAGAGTCAGGAAGATCTGAGTGTAAACACAGACTCAACACTTATTAGCTGTGTGACCCTGGGCAATTTACTTAACTTTTATTTGCCTAAGTCTCCTCCTCAGGAAAATGGAGACAGTGATAGAACCTACATCACAGGGTTGTGGAGAGCATCAAGGGAGATAATATTTGTAAAAAGTGCTTCACACAGTGCCTGATACATAGTAGGCATCATATAAATGATGATGATGATTATATATATGCAAACTATACATGTTTATGGAGCATCTATAGTTTACCAATGAGGTCTTGTACTAGGCTACATTAAAGCAGGGGAAAGAAGTATATGAAATGTATGAGAAATAGATGAACCAAAATACTATGAGTTTAGGGAAATCTCTCTTTCCCACATTTATAAATAACCTTGTAGATCAAAGAACTGGAGACTGCAGGGTTACACAGATTCTGTCTCTACTATCTCAGACCTTTTATCCTACCTAGCCATTTTTCAGTCCCACCAAGATGGTTTAGTGTTTACCTACAAAGAGAACATTTCCATGAGAATAAACCACATTCAGGGTGACTTATGGCCCCTCCAGAAAGTTACCTGATAGCTAGTTGCCATTACTCAATCCTTTAATTAATAAAAGTATTGACATTGAGTCACCTGACAGGCTAATTTGAATTTCTCCCCCTTTTTTTTATTGCTTTTGCCATGTTTACCTGGGTTGTGTAACATTTTATATACCCCCCGTATGTGTGCATATGTATGTGGGTAGATAACATATATACATATCCACACCTGTATATATGTTTGCATATACATATATATCCATACCTATATATATGTATTTATAGATGTGTATGTGTATTTATATCTACCCCATTTTCTATTGGTTCTAATCTGTTTATATGTGTACTTTTTGTCTCCCCTATTAGAATATAAGCTATTTATGAACAGAGATTGTTTCATATGCATATTTTAAATATATAAAATATGCTTATGTATAATATTTTTTGTATATATGCATTAAATGCCAGATAGATCTAGAGAGAGGACTCTAGCAGTTGGGTAGATCGAGAAAGGCTTCATGTAGAAGATGATACTTGAACTGAGTCTTAAAGGAGGGGTCCAGAAGACTTTTTTTTAAAGGATTGAGGAGACTTGAGCTTATTTCTAGGTAAATGGGAAAGTGATATTGGAGAAGTTATGAAGATGCATGAGAGAGAGGTGATTGCATTTGGACCAAGGGTTTAGAGGATGCAGATGGGGATGGGGAAAAGGGCACAGGTAGAGAATTAGTTTTAGTGAGAACTAAGGACAACCATTCTGTGACCAAAAGGAAGGAAGAATATGAGTGATGATAAGTTTGGAAGAATGGAAGAGGGGAACTGAGCTAATTCATGTTGGCCTTAATATTTTCATTTAAGTAGAATGCTCAATTCTCTGCTGTTAATTTGAGTGTCAGGGCATGATAGGAAGGAAGAATGGGTTTAGAACAATAGCTGTGGGGAATGACCTCCTATAAACCTTCCGTAGAGAATCTCCCCAACATACTAGAGATCTCTTTCTCCCTCTCTTTCCATTCTGTGAATAACATTGCAACAGCTGCACAGTCCAACATTCCTCAAACTTACCTTCTTTCTCATGAATATTTCCTTATTTTCTTTTTTTCCCACCTCTGAAAACGTTATTTTAAAATTTTAATTTAATTTCCCCCCAATTGCATGTAAAAGCTGTTTCCAACATTGTAAAAAGAATTTTTAATCTTGAATTTTCTCTCTCCCCATCCCCAGACAGTAAGAAATCTCATATAGACTTTACATGTGCAAATGTGCATGTAAAATGTTTTTGCATATTAATCCTTTTGTTTTTCTTTATTTTACATATATACATACACACATACACACATATAACTGATAGCCACTTCTTGCATGTATGTCCTGATTAGTATCATATTGCAGCTTACATATGTCATACTGCATTTCTTGAGAGCCCTGGAATATTAAGGGCATTGAGGCAATTAGCCCAAGGTCATCTACAAAAGGAACATCTGGGACCTCATCATCTACAGGTAATCCTTTTTCCATTTGGGCTTTACCCAAGACATCCTTTATGATAGTGATGCACTCCTTTGTCAAGCATATATCTCTTTGTTTTATGACTCCACTGATAATGATATAATAAGAAGATTACAAAGCAGTTATCTCCAGGTTTGCCTTTATCAAGGAATCTTGGATTGTTTTAACTTATGCATGATAGACACTTTTTGGAAAGGAAACTTTAAGGCTCCATTTTGCTCTTTTGAGACAAATACTTTACAAAACAACATCAAAAACAACAAATAATTGTGAAGGAATCTACCATTTTCTATATCTTTCAGTCAGTTGTGTATGAAGATGCATTCTCTAGTAAAAAGCTGGGAAATCCTCATCCTTCCTTTTTATACTTTCATCAGAGGTACCTTCAGATATGTACAATTCATTTTCATAAAGGTTTTATGAAGATGAGAACCCAGGTATGTAAGTCTGTAGTTACTGAGGCTCTCTTGATTGCCTTTTTTATTGATGATACTGTTGACAGTTTCCTCTTTTGCATATCTTGAAAATCAATCCCTTCCCTCTTTCAAATGATGTGTCTTTAGTGCAGATTTCTTCTTTGTGACCTTGGTTTCCTCTAGCTCCCCTTCCCAACTTCATCTTGAGTGTTATTTATATTTCTTCATATAGCACTTTGGAAATGGTGGTATTAGAACACAAATAGAATAGTTCTATTGTTGTTGAGAAAATATTTTATTATAGAAATGTTGACAGATCTTTTTTTATTTTTTGGGGAATCAATTTGTTGTCCTTTCATTTTCATCCTTAAATACTCTTGGCATGAAATGGCTTTATCAGATCTTATACAAATCTTCTTGCAACATTATTTTTCCATTCATGATTTCTCACTATTTCATGAGTGATAGTGCCCATATTTCCCCATCTTCCTTCATAAAATTTTGGAAATAAGTCTATATTCTAAACCATGTTTGCCCTTGGCAGCTATAGCTTTCCAGTTGGCAAGGAAATAAAATGTTTTTGAACTGAGTTTGAAGACTTTTTGGTTTCCTCATTGTAATTGTTGTTTTATCTTTGTTAAAATTTTATAACAAATGTTGGAAATCCATTTTCCCTTATTTATTTTCTATTTGGGACATTAATAGTTTGTTTAAGTAGATCTGGTTGAGTCTGCTTTAATCCTGCCATATTTCCTTCCCCTCTTTATTCATTCTAATTTGGTGCTGATCTTGATCTTTGCTCTAATAAGTCAATAGTCTGACTCTACACAGACAGTTTAATTAGAATTGAATCTTATATTAGCAAAATTTTGCTGTTGGGTAAGATAATCAGTGTCTTTTGGGGAGACTTTCTACATAAAAAAAGTATCCATGATATCTATGTCTATGTTTATATTTATACACATAAACATATAATCTGCCAACTTTTATCTTTGTTATTTCTTAATACTGAGGCACATTTACTTTTTTTTTTTGTCCTCCTTGTGCTCACTTTTTCACTGAAGTTACCACATTTTTTTTAAAAAAACACTCTTACCTTCCATCTTAGAATCAATACTGTGTATTGGTTCTAAGGAAGAAGATTGGTATGGTCTAGGCAATGGGGGTTAAGTGACTTGCCCAGGGTCACACAGCTAGGAAGAATCTGAGGCCAGATTTGAACCTAGGACCTCCCATCTCTAGACCTGACTCTTCATCCACGGAGCCACCCAGCTGCCCCCTAAAGTCACCACATTTAAAAGTATATGCTTGAGCCATTCCCCAATTGACAAATGGTCAAAGGATATGAACAAGCAATTTTCATATGAGGAAATCAAGGCCATAAATAATCATGTGGGAAAATGTTCTAAATCACTCTTTAAAAATTTTTTTGAAATTATTTTTATTTTAAAAATTTTCCATGGTTCAGTGTTTCATGTTTTCTCCCTCTCTTTATCTCTCAGCCAAAGAGAAATCCTTTAAAATTCTAAAACACTCTTGATTAAAGAAAGGCAAATTAAAACAACACTGATGTACCACCTCACACCTATCAGTTTGGCCAGTATGGCAGTAAAGGAAAGTGGTGAATGTTGGAGGGGATGTGGCAAAATTGGGATACTAATGGATTGTTGGTGGAGTTGTGAACTGATCTAACCATTCTGGAGGACAATTTGGAATTATACCCAAAGGACTATAAAACCCTTTCATCCAGTAATACCATTACTGGGTCTGATCCCAAAGAGATAATAAAAAAGGTGAAAGGACCTACTTATACAAAAATATTTATAGCTGCTTTTTTTTTGTAGTGCAAAGAATTGGAAATTGAGGAGATGTCCATCTCCAATCCAGAACTATTTTTTCTAGCTTTATTTTCATATTACTCCTTCTCTGAATCTTTGACTGATTATCTGCCTCTCCTTCAAACACACCCTATTCTTTCCCAACTATGTTCCTTTGATTATAATTCTCTATGCCTAAAACCAACTTTCCCTCCTCTTCATCTATTGCTATCCTACCTATTCTTAAAACCCAAATGAAATGCCTTTTCATCTAGGAAGCTTCCTCTGACTCCTTCACTCCTCAGTAATAACCTTTCCATCCAGACCTACTTTGTTCATGATATTATTTTTTTGTAGCTCACAATGTTTCCTTTATAAATTTAGATGCTAAGACATTTGAAACATACAAGTTTAAAATTGATACTGGTTTGTTGTCTATGCCTTTTTTCAGCATAGTGTAGTTTCCTTGTTTATCCCTTTTTGTGCTTTGAAAGTTTGTTTTTTCTTTGTCTGATAGCATGATTACAACTCCAGATTTTTTTGATTCATTTGATGCATAATAAAATTTCTCCAAACCCTCATTTTTATTCTGTGTGTGTCTTTGTTTTTAAAATTCATTTCTTGTAAGGCAACATATTGTAGAGTCTTGTTTTCTTAACCAATCTGTCACTCTTTTTCTGTTTTATTGGATGTTTAATCCATTTACATTTAAAGTTATGAGAGTTAGGTTTATATTTTCTTCCGCTTGTCTAATTTTCTTTCTGAGATTAGGCTCCCCCTCCCCGCTTTCTCTCTAAACATAGTACTATTTTTCATCAGTTATTTTAGCTTGATCTATTTAAAGGCAAGCCTATTTCCATTGACTCTCTTCCCCTCACCCTCACCCTTTTTTTTTTTTCTGTTTTGCCTTACTCTTAGAAATCCCAATGCCTGCAAATAGTAAGATTTTTTTTGCTCCACAGCAGAACTCTTTTTGTCTCTGATGGCGGGCGCAGTTCTTTGTTGACCTTTTTTCCCTTCCCTTGGTCATCCCTCTCTCTGTCATTTGCCTTGACATCTCTTCCCTGGGTTCATGCCTTCTCACTTTTCTGCGTGTCAGTTGCCCCCAAGAGCTCTGATACTCCTTTTCCTGAGGCAGCATGAGTGGTTTCTTTAAGCACCAAGTTTTTGCAGTTAATAGCCATTGTAAAGTTCCCATCTCCCTTTATAAAATATCCCTCTACTCCCATAGGAGTATTCATTAGTGGTGTTCTGATATTGAAACAAAATTTCTTCGTTTTTCAATACTTCCCTTTGTCAACTGATGTGTTCTCTTGAGGGTTCTCTTCTTTTCGAGAAACTAATAGAGTTATTTTTCCTTGTTAGCCTTTTATTTGATTGGGTATAACACGTATTCCATTTGCTGGTGGGTGGGGTACTTTGGGATTTAGTCCATGATATTTCAGGCCTGTTTCTCCATCGTATCTATTTCTACATTCATCCTTGTCTTCTCTTATCAGTTTAGAAAGATAATCTCTATATGTTTTCTCTGTTGTGATTGGTTGTCCTTGACTGCTCTAATTGTTTATTCTTGTATTTCTGTTGTTTGGGAGTTTAAGATAGAAATCATCAGGTCTGATTTTCTTTCTAGGAATGATTTGAACACCTGTTTTTAATTGAATGTCTGTCTTTTTAAAATTTATATTTAGACTTAGATTTGTAGAGTATGCCACTTTAGGCTGCAGCATTAACTTTTCTGCTCTTTGGAACGCATGATTACATTCCTTCCTTTGGTTTCTGGTGGATGCTGAATAGTCTTGTGTTATTCAGATTTCCTAATCTTTACAATTGAAGGTCTTCATCCCGGTTGCTTGCAGACATTTTGCTTGTCAATAGAACTATGAAAGTTAACCATTGCGTGTTCTGGAATTTGTAGTACAGGTTTCTTTCTTTCTTTCTTTCTTTCTTTCTTTCTTTCTTTCCTTCCTTCCTTCCTTCCTTCCTTCCTTCCTTCCTTCCTTCCTTCCTTCCTTCCTTTCCCCCTTTTTCCCTTTCATCCTTTCATCCATCTGTGGATTCTTCCCATTGGCATATTATTTACTGTGTTCAGAAGTTTGGGGCAGTTTTCTTTTATTATATCTTAAATTATGATGATCAGGTTCTTAACTTGTGTTTTTCTAGCTGCCTTGTAATACTTAAATTGTCTCTATTCATTCCATCTTCAAGATCAATATTTTTTTTGCTTATATGGAGATCATACTTTGTTTTAATGTTATTACTTTTTGCCAGATTGTGCTTTTTCCCCATATATTTTTATTTCTATTAGTTGTCCTCATTTTTGTTTTCTTGGTCAGACTTGTCACTCTGGATTCAAGTTTTTCTCTTTTGTCAATTATTTCTGCTCTGTAGGCCATAAATTCTATTCGTATAATTCTTATTTCCCTTTTAAAACTATCCATAACTGGTTCTGACTTCTGTTCTTTGCTTTCTTCAGAATCTATAGGGTTCTCTTTCTCATCCAGTGTGGACTCATTCCCCTTTGTTTTGCAATATAGTAGGACCCTGTGTCTATGAGGGATATATTCCAAGACCTACCTTAGATGGCTGAAACCATGGATGTAAATGAATACCTACCTACTCCATATGTATGAGCTGTCTTTCCTCACTCTCCTACCCCACAGCTTAGTGCTCCCTTGTTCCATCCCCAAAACCCTTCAAAATAAAAGTGAAAGTTATACAATGAAAGTGAAAGCAAAAGAGCCTGGAGGGGGCAGACTTCCTCATTTGTAGTTAACTATGGATAACTGAAACCATGGAAAATGAAACTACAGATAAGGGGGCCCTACTGTACTTATTATAGATGCCTGTCTGTATTCTTTTATTTGATTTAGAGGCCATATTTCTTTCTGCTATTAATATCTTTCCTGTTGGTTTATCTGCTTGCTCTAAGGGTCTGTGAGTTTACTTTCTCCTGAAATTTTTGGTAATTTCAGGTTTTTCCACTCCCCCCCCCCCATTTTTCACTTTCTGATGCCTTTTCTTTTGATAGTGGTTTCTACAGTCACCTAGCTGCCTCCTAGACATGTTTTTGAGTTTCATGTCTTGAATGTTTTCTGTAATACCCTCCACTCATGAGAAATCAGCACAAACACTGATCTAATCACAGTTTTGCAGATGCATTCCTATTTCCCTCTTGTACTGCGAAAGAAAGGTGCAAAAGTGGAAAAAAAAAACAAACCATGAGCCTCTGGGTCCTTGCATTGACCAAGAGCCTTGGACCTGATTTGTTTCTGCAACTGCATGCCTTCTAAATTAATCATTGACTGGATATAACTCTTTATTTTTTATACTGTAGCACAATTCATTTTACAGAAGAATGAATCGAGGTTTAGTGAGGTTAAATGACTTGCCCATGTCACACAGGTAGTAAGCCTCAGAGTCAAGAATTGAATTCAGGTCGACTGAGTTCAGAGCCAGCAGAGCACTCTCCAATGTCTCACAATGCCTCAATCTGTTTGTCAGAGAGCAATCACTCCAGACCATAGGGTCAGAACCCCATACCATAGGATCAGGACCCCATAGGCTCTTAGACTTGTTACTAGTCTAAAGTTAGACCTAAGGAAATAAGCAATGGAAAAAAAATGAATATAGCAAAGCAAGACACTCAGAGCATGGACATGAAGTTGGTGACATTAGTGGGATCCTTTGGAACTTGAATTATTTCTTACCACATTTTTTCCTCAATCTCTTTTTCCTTGTATTTTCTTCTTTTTCAGTAAGGGTCTCCAGAGCCATCACTTACCCCTTCTTTCCTCCATCTGTGTGCCCATATTGAACTTTGGGAGATTGCTATTTTTCTCTTAGTCATTTGCAATGCCAAGTTTTGATTTTTCTTTTCTTTCATATCTGAGGAACTAATTTCCTTTACTCACCCAGAGAAGGAGGACAAAGTAGAGAATCCATTAACTTCTAGGTACCAGAAACAGTCTTTAAAATCCATTTACTTAGGGGCAGCTGGGTAGCACAGTGGATAGAATGCCAGGCCTGGAGTTGGGACGAGTTGGGTTCAACTCAGGTGTCAGATACCGCCTAGCTGGGCAAGTCATTCACCCCAATTGCCTAGCCCTTACCACTCTTCTACCCTAGAACTGATATTTAGTACTGATTCTAAGACAGAGCATAAAGGTATATTTTAAAAAATTTACTTATAGACTTCTGCCTGGGGAAAATATTTGCTCACCTAGGGCAAGGGATGAGTTTTATATGGGAACTGTTATAGGCAAATTTATAAATTAAGATTTTAGACATTTAGACATGTCAGGCAAAGCTGGAGTGTTCCAATCATTGGAATAGTGAGAAGGAAGAAAGTCTTTCCTGAGAGTGTCTCTGGTATGGCTGAGGCAGTTAGATGCTGGCTTTAACTGTCTCTAGTGAAGAGCCCAGGAAAGTGGATTTGTCTCCTATAAGAAACATCCATCCTGTGGAAGTTCAGATTTGAGCACCGAATTTGGCTCTGGATGGTGGACCTCCAGACTGGTTCAGCTCCCTGTCTTCATCTATTTGTGGACTAATTTTCTGTGGACCTGTGTTCATGGAGAACCTTAGATCATCGCTGGACTTGAGGAGGACCCAGTTGTGAGACATCCATATCCCCTTCTAGCCAGTCAAGCTGGACCTGGCAGCCTATGTGAGTACAGAGCAGATTTTGACCTACCTTTCCAGTCCCTGGAGTCTGTCCTTAGATATCTAGTTTTAGTGTGACCTCTCCCTACCTCTCCTGCCCTTAAATTCATTATTAAACTGTGTTTTATAACTTCCTTTTGTTCCTTCTCCACAACCCAGAGGACCCACTATAGTTTAATAGGAATCCCTGGCAGGGTTGGTCTGGAGGACAGTTGGTCTCAACTGCCACCACTCATTCCCCAAGTCCTGTGTTTGTGGGGGTGGGTGAGATTTCCCAGTGTGTTTTTGTGGGTCAGGCAGTTAACCCACTTTAACCCTTCATTCCTCCTTCATTCCCTTCTCCCTCTACCAACCCCCAGTATTTATTTACCTACCACAGGTACTGGACATGGAGTCAGGAAGACCTAAATTCGCATCCTTGCCCCAGACACTAGTTATGTGACCCTGGGTAAATCACAACACCTCTCTCAGCCTCAGTTTTCCTATATGCAAAATGGAGATTAAAATCATAGCATCTACCTCACAGGGTTGTTGCAGCATCAAATGGGATCATATAGGTAAGATGATTTGCAAATCTTAAACTGTTATGTAAATGCTAGTTATTATTACTGTAAAGAAAAACAAACCCAGTATCTTTCTTTAGGAGCCTAGACCACTGGCTAGGTACATCCTGCCTAGAGCTCAGATTTGCTATTTGGAAACCAGATTTCTTCTGTGTTATTCCCAAAGTGGTTTGGTATCTGTAGATGTGTTTGAGGTGGGAGGAGAGGGTAGGAAAGGAGAGGAGGAGAGCCCCAGAAACACATTTCTGCTCCAGAAGTCTTTCCCTGCACAGATAATAATCCAAGAAACTTCCAGGTCACAAGGCTGGTTGCTGGCTAGAGGTTCCATGACCAGCGAGTCAGGGGGACATTCTCCTGCAGAAGCCTCTCAGGGATGAGTTCCCTGTGGTGTGTAAGGCACTGGACAGAGCCTGCAGAAGGCAGCCTCCAAGCCTCGGGATGGAAATAGTCATTTGTGAATTGTGTGTTGGTAGTCCTCCGAGGCATTCAAGGCACAGGAAGCTAGTTTATAGAAGTTTTCACTGTGGTGTGTTTCCTGGTATTTAACCAGGCACCACTGGTTAAGCTTTCAAAACAGGCTCAGTATTAAGATACATGTGGAAATCCTATTAACAAATCATAGGATTTATAGGTTGGCCTGGGGTGTTCGGCTCACTGAAGAACTGGGGAATGAAAAAAGGATATCAGATTGGAATTCAGTTCACTAGGTGAATCCTGCAGCTTCCCTCTATAGTCAAACCAGCTGGTTAGATTTCTTTTTCAGCCTATCAGACTGTTTCTGAATTCTAGAAGCATCTCATTCTAGAATGATTTGGTTTGCTAGAAGAGGCTTCACATCATAGAATAGTTGGATTTTAGAAATGTTCCAGCGACTTAAAATATTCTGGCTTTCTAAAAATTTCTTTTCCCCTTAGTAAGCTGCATTTTCCATGAGGACAGAGGCTGAGGTTTTCTGAAACTTTCATGGCTCTGAGTTTTATTTATTAATAGCTTAATAACTGTTGATTGAATGAATAAATGCTACTTTTCTGAATTCTATTTTGAAATCGATCGAAAATGATATGAAGCCAACTTACATAGACTTAGACTACTTGCCATCTGTCTGTTTATTATGTCTTTGATCTCTTTGAAGGAAGAAAGAAAAGAAGGAAAAAATGAATGAAAGAACATTTATTAACCATTGACTTTGTGCCTTGTACTCCAATAGATACAAATACGAAGTAAGACAATCTCTGCATTCAAGGAACTTATATTTTAATTGGGAGGAGAAAACACATCAGAGGGAATAGTGGCCAAGGAAGGGAGTTTTAGACTGAGGGATCTCAGGATGATAAATGAAACCATGGGAAAGACTGTTCCTAAAGAGATAATATTCCTGAAGATGACTCTATTCACCTGATTATTGTCCTCAGAGTAAGAGAAGAAAGGGGTTGTGGAGAGGGAGAAGACAGACATGCCTTGGCAGCAAGGGAGATAGCAAGATTTCTTGAAGGAATGGATGGTCTAGCTATAGTGGTTCAAATGAATTTGGATTTACTCATTCACCAATCAGGACAGCTTAGCCAGTGGGTTGCTGGATCTCAAAAAACAGAGTGGATTAACTTCCTCACAGAGGTTTAGTTTCCTAAAGCTCTGCTTTTCAGTTTTACTGACTTTGATGCTGACCCATTGTACAAATATGCCACATTACACTTATACACTCAGGATGTGGCCTGTAAAATATTCCACAGAGTAAAATTCCTAGAATACACCTGTCCAGCCCAGCCACTTTTGGGGGGAGAACCTGTACTGCAAAATTATACCATAGATTTATGTTCATTGAGCATCTATTTAGCAAATAGTCACAATTGCCTCATATATGTAAAGCCCTGGGAAGGAGAATAAGACATTGACTATCCTTATCTTCAAGGAGTTTAGTAGAGAGGGATGGGACGTTCACACAGGAACTACATAAAATGAAAGACTGTGAGTACTGCCATAGGAGAAACTCAAACACAGTGCCTAGGAACTCAGAAGAAGCAATGATCACTTTCTGTTGGCAGAGATAAGGTAAGGCTTCATGGAAGATGCACAGTGGATCTGGGCTTTAAAGGATTTGATGAGTTTGGAAATGGGTGGAAGACACTCAATGTGAAAAGAATGGAATCACTGACCGTGAAGAGGTGGAACAACTCAGGTCACATTTAGGGGAAAGGGTGGAAATCAGTTTGAGGGGAACATGCTGTAAAATAAATAGAATCCTAAAACTAGATAATTCTTGAGTTGAAGACACCTCAGGGACCATCTAGTCTAAATGCTACTTGAAACATGAATCCTTATGTATTAAGTAGTGAGAGCAGAGAAGACTAGAATGGTTTGAATCAGAAGACAGAAGGTCTCAAAGGCTACTTTGAGGAGTCTGTTCTTAGGAAAATTGGATTTTTTTTTGCTTAAAAAGAAAAGAAGTGTCAGATACAGTCAATGTGTTGATCAATTTTTCTTAACAAAGGAAAAAAGCTCTTAAAAGGTAGGCGATATATAGAATATGACTGACACCTAAAAACCAAAGACATGATAGAAAATGTTTAAAGGTGGTTAAAAAAGGAGATAAGCATGTATAAAACAGGATGCTCAAGTAATAATATGAATAATATAACTAACATTTACAAATCATTTTAAGCACTTGAAAATATTATCTCATTTGATCCTCACAACAACCCTGGGAGATAGGTGCTATCTTATCTCCATTTTACAGAGGAAAAAAATTGGGCAGACAGAGGTTAAAGTGACTTACCCAGGGTGACATAAGTGGAATTTAAATTCAAAACTTTTGGTTTCCAGGTCTAGCATTCTGCCCACTTAGCTACCTAGAATTTTATTTCCCTACATCATTTTTTTTTACTAAAATATCTCATTCTTTGTTGAAAAGGTCCCTGGATACCATGTTCAGATCTTGTTCAGGTGCTTCTAAGACATTCGTCCCTGACTTTGCTCTCAGGTGTTCCCAAATGGGGTTTTCTTTTTTCCAAAGATTCTAGATAAAAGAATCTTTAGAGGCAATGGAATGAAAGAGAACTATGTTTGAGGTCAAAAGATTTCAGTTCAAAAACGAGCTCTCTCCCATAAGGCCTTGTGTCCTTGGGCAAGTCATTTCCCATCTATTCGCTAAGATCTTATTGATGGAAATCTTATGACCATATGATAATTAGACAGAAGACATTTGAGTGTTTTCCTAATGGTTTGTGGAAGCTGGCACATTTTGCCCTTTTTTGTGCTGGGGAGGGATGGAGGTGGGTAGTAGAGTTACACTGATGTTGTTTTGGGAATCTTTGCCTGAGAACCTGGTGCTAAGACAGTAGTTAATCTGCCTCTGAGAAGTAATGCAGTATTGGTGCTTATGTTCAGCTAGGCTCACAGGGTCTGAAGCCTTTCAAATGTTTTTTAAATGTAAAGATTGTCAGACACAAGGGAAGGCTTCATTATTATTTTTGTCTGTGAATACTCACTGATGAACACTCTAGAACTCTGTCCCAGATGTTGGATGGAAAAAGATTCTAGTTGTGGTTCTTGTCTTCTGGATGATTACATCCCATAGGCTATAGAGGAAGACAATACAGAACCATAAAGACTTTGGCCTTAATCTTCTTTCTTTCAATGGTAACATCTGACAATGTTGGGGGCACTTTCAAGCTTATGAATTGCTTTCCTCATAGTACTCTTTTTTTCTCTAACCTTTACCTTCTGCCTTAGAATTAATACTATCTCCAGGTCTAGCTCTATCCACCTGTCTCCCCTCATAGCACTCTTTAAAAGGAGGTGATGGTATCATTTACAAATTTCATGGATAAAGAAACTGAGGTTTATGAGGATTAGATAACTTGCCTAAGGTCACAATACATTGTCAAAACTGGAATTTGAATCTATGTCTTCTAACTCTTCAGATAAATGTTCTTCCCTCTATATCATTCTGCTTCCTGAAATTAGAGGCTCCAAATAAAGGGCTTTTGAAATTGTTCAGGGAGGACTAACTCCTCTGGTGTGAGCTTATTGAGTCCCTTTCAGGGCTGTTCATCTTCCCTTTGTATTTATCTCTCACCCAACTCTCATCTATGGCTCCAAGAAGTTATAGCATGTGAAGTAGCCACAACCTGGTAAGAACACTCTTGGCAGATGGGCTAAAACAGGTTGAAGGTAACCTACAGAACTCAAAACCCATTGATAGGTTGTGTGTGTGGGGAATGTCCACTCCAAGCAGGTGAAGACTTCTTCTGGATGAATGGGCAGTTAAGGACAATTTATTCCTATGGCCATGATGGCATCTGAAGCAGGTGCTTTGGAGTGCTTAGAGTCTGGTCAGACATCAAAGAAGCCAAGGTTATTGACTGTATCCTGAGCCATTTTGACTTTTGTCTTACCACTGGCCTTGGGTGACTCTGGAAGAGAGAATGAGGCAGATAACTCTGTGCAACAGTGTCTCACTTAAGTCCAGTTCACTTATGAGTCAATACATCACCCCATGATGTCAATGGTCCTCTTTGAAAACTAAGGATGAACAACCCCAGGCTCTCAAGAACTCTATCCATCTCCACAGTTCTTAGGAATTGTTGTATATGGTTGTAGTTAGCATTGTTTAATGTTCAAACAAATCTGTTTCCTTTATTTTAGATGGAACCCTATTTTCAGAGGAGTTCAATATTTCTTTCTTTTTAAAAAATAATAATTTATTTACCCTTCTCTTATATGTAAGAACAGTTTTTGACATTCCTTTTTTAAAGGAATTAAAGTTTTGAATTCCAAACTCTCTCCCTTCTCCTGACACTCCCTCCCTCACTTCTCCCTGACTACCCCTCCCTAAGATGGTAAGCAATCTGATATAAATTTTACATGTTCAATTATGTAAAACATCTTTTCATCTTAATCGTTCTATCTCAAAAGAAAAAGAGAAGGAGAAGAAAGAAAATGGAGTATAGTATGTTTCAGACTGCATTCAGACTATCAGTTCCTTCTCAGAGGGCAGAGGGCATTTATCATTATGAGTCTGGGATTGTCTTGGATCACTGCATTGCTGAGAATAGGTGATTCATGAAAATATTGTTACTGTGTACAATGTCTTTCTGGTTCTTCTAGCTTCACTTTGCATCAGTTTATGTAAATCTTTTCAGAATTTTCTGAAATCTTTTTGTTTATAATTTCTTATGGCACAATAGTATTCCATTACTATCACTATCATTACCACAACTTGTTCAGCTATTTCCCAAATGATGGACATCCCTACATTTTTCAATTCTTTGCTACCACAAAAAGAGCAGCTATAAATATTTTTGTATAAGTATGCCATTTCTTACTTTTTTGGATCTCTTTGGGATACAAACTTAGTAGTGGCATTACTAGATCAAAGGGTATAAACAGTTTTAGAGTCCTTTGAACATAGTTCCAAAGTGCATCTCCAGAATGGTTGGATCAGATGGAAGTCCTTATCCTTTACTTCCAGTTAAGCCCAGCCTCTCCAATGCTGAAAAATGGAAGAGACTCATTATTTTTCTAGCAGGGATGGTATGAGAGGACCCAGATTTAATATCTACCCAGAACTGTAATTTCCTGAAATAAGAGAGGCTACCTAAACAAAGATATTACAGAGAATTTTGTCATCATTGAATAATAGAGGTGATACAGCCCGAATGACCAAACTGTTCCATCCAGTAGAGTTTAGCATTGGAATCCTCAAGGTAACACACAGAATTTAGTGACACGGTCCCTGGTGACATACACAAAATTTAGTGATTTGTTCCAGGGAGACACACAGAACTCAGTGTCAGTGTCTCTGAGGACAAACAGAGAGCCTAGGGGCAGGATTTCCAGCTATACACAGAGCCCTTGCTGACAGGGTCCTTGGGGATGCATCCAGAGCCCAGAGACAGGGTGTGTACCTTGGGGGCATGCAGAAAACTTAGGGACACAATTTCCAGCTGCAATATAGAAATAAGTGACAGGGTCCTTGGGGATGCATTCAGAGCTGAGTGACAGGGCATAAACAGACATACTTAAAGCATAGCACATTTGCATATATTTATATATATTCATTATGTACATGCTTATTTGTACATGCTGTTTTCTCCAATAGAATATAGACTCCTTGAGGGAAGAGGCTATTCCATTTTTGCCTTTTTCCCTCCAGCACCTAGCACAATGCATGGCACATGCCCAATTAATACTTTATTATTTGATTTTAGGGACAGGGTTCCTGGGGGTACACAAAGAAGTTAATGACAAGAGATCAAGTGATATATTGCCAGGCAGTGACAGGGACCCCAACATAAAAAGTAGTCCTCTCAGCACTACAGAAATATTCTTGGCACTAACAACCCCACAGTCTCTCTCCTAGGTGTCTGAGAACCATCCAATTGTTATTCCGTTGTTATTCAGTCATTTTCAGTTGTAAAAGGGAAAAGGGAGTTTTTTGGTTGGATATTAATATTTAAAGGAGTGGTCACCAAGGAACTAAATAAATACCAATTCCTAAAATGATTTTAGTAATTTATTTACAAAATATAGGAGAGAGTGGAAGTAGAGAGATGAGAAGATGGTAGAGTAAGAGATCTAACTTAACAAACTAAATTTGTATTCAAGTCTGGGCTTTACTCTGGCAGGACTCCAGAGGCCCAGCCAGAGAGCCTAAAAGTCAGTTAACAAGGGGTTTAGTCACAAGGGCTTCTCCCAGTCAAGGGAGTCTCCCAGAGGCTAGTACCTCTAGGGAAGTTAAGGTAGTCAGTCAGCCTTTTTCACTCACCAAAATCTCAGGGTCCCAGCTAGAGTTCCTTCAAGTCCAAGCCACGAACAAGAAGAGAGTTGAACTCACTGAACTCTCTTTTAAAGGGGCTTCTTTTGCATCACTTCCTGTGCCTTCCTCTTAGTTTACATGTCCAATCACAACAGATGCTTTTCTTAGGACTGCCCAGGAGGCAGTCATTAAATTTTGATTTATCACTCACTCTAGCACACATGGGTCACAGACCTCCCAACTTGTGAATTAAGTGGGGATATTCTCACCTTTGGTGATTAGATTAAGGATGGGCAGGGCAGATTTAATTTAATTATCACACAGTTGTGTCTGACTCTTCTGTGACCCCATTTGAGGTTTTCTTGGCAAGGATACTGGTGTGGTTTGCCATTTCCTTCCCTGGATCATTTTTACAGATAGGGAAACTGAGGCCAACATGATCAAGTAACTTGCCCAGGATCACACAGCTAGTATCTGAGGCCAGATTTGAACTCAGGAAAGAGGAGTCTTGCTGACTTTAGCTCAGTTCTCTATCCACTGCACTACCTAGCTGCTGAGAACAATCCAGAGGTCCTTTATATTTCTGGAAGAGTCAACAAATGCCCTACTTGCCTAGTAAAGTGTCCCAGCTTGGAGTTGTTTGTACCAATCAAGGTTCATTGGAGATGACATTTTTCTCTGCAGAGTCTGTTTCAGCTGAGAGATATGTCCCCAAGTTTGACGGGCCATAGAATCGGGTCTGGATTTGGGGCTGCGGGAGCCCATCTGTTCACAGTTTTGAGATCAGAGGGAGGTATCATCTCTGTCATAAGAATTCAGAGCAGCTTTTTTTTGAAGCAACAGAAACAACAGAAGATAGAATGATTCAGGGTTTCAGAAAACACGGAGGGGCAGCAGGAAGGACCCATCTTGCTGGGATAAAAGGCGAGAAGAATGGAATCAGCAGGGCGAAGAATGGCTTGGTGCAAGCACATACTGAGGAGACTGAGCATCAGACTTGGTATGGGCACACCCAGGGAAACCTTCAGGGGAAGGAGCAACCTTGGCACTGGTAACCTGAGGGGGAGCTGGTAGCTGAGGAGTGGAATCCAGCTAAATCCACATGACAGCCAAGGGAACCCAGGGAGAATACTCCCTCCACCCCAGAAGTGGAGCTGAGCCTGAACATATAGGCAAGATTGTGGAGAAAAGCCCCCCAAAACGAATACAAGACAAAGAAAAGGCCAGGGCAAGGCCTAATCAATTTGAGTAGCTATTTATCTGTCTTTCTCTCTCCAAGTGACAGAAATTCTATGAATGAGTTGCTAAAATATTCCAACTTACATTTTTTTCTGGAAACTTGAACTGAAATAGTAAGATGCTAAATCCCAGCCACAGCTGTCTGCTTGTCCAAGAAGTGGCAAAGGATGAATGAAGCCCACATACTCACATACACAGAAAGAAGAGGACAGATGGACAAAAACCATGAACTCATATGGCCCTATTAGTCTCCTTCAGGGTCAAGCAGCCTAGACAGACATGGAATTCCTGCTGACCAGGGGAATTATCCTTGGCCTGATGCCTGGATTCTTATGTGATAGGTGCAGGAGAAAAAATTTGACACTAACCAAAAACTAAATCTTGGGGTATGTTTACAATTTTAAAGAAATCTTTTTTTTGATGACTTTTATTTCTTTTTCATAGTCATTTTCAAATATAGCCCTCTTCTCCCTTTATTTGGTGAGATATCTCTTATAACAGAGATTAAATAAGAAAGAAAAAAAAGTAGTTCAGCAAAACTAACCAACAAATAGTATCTGACATTATATGCAATATTCCACATCTATAGTAACATACCTCCTGAAGGACAGGAGACACAGTTTAAAAAAAATAAATTCTTATTGAAATCTTTTGTTCCTACATTATCTATATTTCCCAATATATCCTCTTTCTCTTCCTCCCAGAGGAGAAATAAGAATAGAAATAGAAAAGAAGAAAAAAGGGGGGGAAGGGGAATAGTTCTACAAAACTACCTAATAAATTGAAAAAGTCTGACACTGCATGCAGTGTTCTTCACGCACATTCCCTCACCTCTCCAAAGAAGTGGTGAGATATCTTCTCATGGCTCTTCTTTGGACTCAACATTGTTCCTTATAGTTTCTCTGCAATGAGTTTCTATTGTTTTCTTGTTTTCCCTTCCATTTATATTATTGTAGTCATTATATATGTTGTTTTCCTGTATATTCGTGCTTTCCTTCACTTTGAATCTTCCTAGGCTTCTCTAAAATTTTCACTTTCATCATTTTTTATTGCACAGTAATGAACTATTAGATTCCTGTACCACAGTTTGTTTAGTCATTCCCCGACTGATTGGTATCTATTTTGGCTTCAGTTCTTTACCATCACAAAAAGTGCCTGCTACAAATATTTTAGTCTTTATAGAAATACTTTTTCTGTCTTTGACTTTCTTAGAATGAATAACTGGGAATATTATCTCTGGGGCACAGGTTGTGGCATTTTAGCCATCTATAAAAAGCATAATTCTGTTTTATTTTTACAATTGTTGAAACAGTTCATCATTCCACTAATAGTGTGCTAATGTGTTTCTATTTCTGCAGTCCTTGCAAGAATGATCATTTCCATCTTTTGTCATCTTTCTTAACTTTCTGGGTATGAGGTAAGGCCTACAATCCAGGATGATTTGCTTTGATCTTATTATTAGTGATTTGAAACAATATTTCATATGGTGATTAGTTAACTTACAATTCTTTTTATGAACTGTTTTTTCACATCCTTAGACTACTTATTCTTTGAGGATAGATATTGGTCTTCTATATTTGTATTAATTCCCTAGATATTGGATATCAGACCCTTACTGGAGATATTTAATGCAAAATTTTTTTACTTCTAGCTGATGATTTCCTTTGTTATCTTAGCTTTACTGATTTTGCTTGTATTAAAATCTTTCTATTTTATGAAATATAATTTATTTTTGTAATTCTTTGTATCCTTTGGTTAAGAATTTTCATTCTATATGAATAGGCAGTTTTCAGAAGGAGAAATCAAAGTTCTCAATAGTCTCATGAAAAAAATATTCTAAATTAATAATGATTAGAGAATGCAAATTAAAACAACCCTTTGATACCACCTCACACCTATCAGTTTGGCTAAAATGACAGAAAAAGAAAATGGCAAATGCTGGAGGAAATGTGAAAAACTGACACTACTGCACTATTGGTTGAATTTTTAATTAGTTCGACCATGATGGAGATCAATTTGGAACTAGATCCAAAGGATTATAAAACAAGACATACTCTTTGACCTAGCGATACCACTACTAGATCTCTGTCTAAAGCAATCAAAGAAAAGGGTAAAAGCACAAATATATTTATAGCAGTTCTTTTTGTGGTGGCAAAGAATTGGAAATTGAGCGAATGCCCATCAATTGGGTAAAGGCTAAACAAGTTGTAGTATATTTTGTTATGGAATAGTATTGTGCTATAAGAAATGATGAGCAGAATGGTTCCAGAAAAACCTGGGAAGATTTACATGAATTCATGCAAAAATGAGCAGAAACGGGAGGATACTGTACACAGTAACAACAATATTTTAAGGATGATCAACTGTTCAACTCTGTGAAAGACTTAGCTACTCTGTTCAAGACAATCAATGATCCAAGAAAATTCCAAAAGACACATGATGAAAAATGTTATCTACCTCTAGAGAGAACTGATGAACTGTGAATGCAGATTGAAGCATACTTTTAAAATATGATTTTTATTTTTCTTATGTGTCTGTTCTCTTTTGCATATGGCTAATATAAAGACATGTTTTGCATGACAACACATATATAATTAATATCAAATTGTTTGCCTTCTCAGGGAGAGAAGGAGGGAAAGAGAGAATTTGGAACTGAGAATTTAAAAAGTAATTGTTAAATTTTGTTAAGCATGTAATTGGGAGAAATTTAATGAAATAAAAATATATTTAAAAAAAGATTTTTCATCTTAGCCATCACTGTGAAATGCTGATTTTTTTCTCTAATTTTTTTGATAGTATGATCTTTTATATTTAAGATGCATCTGATTTCAAAACTATTACATCATCTGGTATAAGATGTTGGTCTAAGCCTAATTTCTGCCCAACTACTTTCCAGACTCCATAGTAAGAGGCTATAGATACGTGAGGAAATTCAGGAATGGGAAGCATAAAGGAGGGCATATAAATGAAGGGAAGAAACAGAAATGGGATTATCATAGTAATATCCTACAGACCATATGGGAAGAGAAGAAATAAGGAGTTTAAGAAACACAAAAATTCTTCCTGAAAAGTTTTAATAAAATAACGATGGAGGCTTCAATTATTCAGATATTCAATAGGGCCTTCTCTCTGATAAATTCTTGCCTTGATGATAATTTTATTCTTCAAAAGATGGGTGGCAGAACAGCTACACTTTTTCAAATTTTTACTTTCTGTCTTAGAATTGATACTAATGATCATCAAGGCAGTAGAACAGTAAGTGTAGGCAGTGGGATTAAGTGACTTGTCCAGGGTCACACAGCCAATTAATGTCTAAAGCCACATTTGAACCCAGGACCTCCTGTCTCTAGGCTGGCTTTCTGTCCACTGAGCTATTTTACATATGATTCTGATCAAAGATAAGGTTACTGAAGTACAAGTTAAGGAGATTTTGTGGGGATCTAATCACTCCTTTTGGGGAAGTGTGAAAGAGATGAAAGTTTGTGAGAGAGTAGATTTTAAAAGGTTCAGCAAAAAGGATAGATAGGATCCAATGGCCTAAGCCTGTTAATCATAATAAAGGAGAATAATAACTTTTTGAATACGAGATGGAGGCTAAACAACTGTTGGTGTGATAAAAGATTAGGAGAATTGGGTTAATTTCAATCAGCAGTGTGATGTGACAGCCAAAAAAGTCAATGTAATTTGAGGCTGCAACAGAGAAGCATAATGACCAGAGAGAAGGAGGTATTAGCTCTACTAGACTCTACTCTGTTCAGCTGAGGTCACATATGGGGCATCATGATCATTTCATTTTAGAAAGGACATTGGAAAATTGAATGTCTGTCTTGAGGTAGGAGTGTTGGATGGAAAGGGGCCTGGAGACCACACCATATGAAGATTAGTTGAAACTGGGGAAGTTTAGTCTGAAGAAGAGAAGGATTCATATCTTTCTATCATCATCAACATCATCCCTCTCCCACAAATCCATTATGAAGTTCTGGTGATTCTACCTCCATTTCTTACTCTATCAGACCCATATATCTTGCCTGGACTAATTTAGTACTCTTTGAACTTGTGTCCCCACCCCCAGTCTCTCCTTTTCTATCCATTCTTTCATCCTCCACACAACTCCTGAAATAACCTTCTTAAGAAACAGAGCTGATCATGTTACTTCCCTGCTCCAAAATCTGCAGGAGTTTTCTATTGTCTTTAGTGTAAAAAAAATCAGTTCCTTGAAAGACCTTGAAAGTCTTTTACAATCAGGGTCTTACCTTTCTTTAAAGCCTTATTTCACATTTCTCCCCTTCATGCATTTTACATTTCAGTCAGACTGGACAATCTCTTCCCTGAACTCAACATGCCATCTCTTGAGTATTCATGTAGGCTGTCCCTCATGACTCCCTTAGAATCTGTTCATTCATTCAATCATCAGCTCATTTGTTTCCCTCCTTGAAGCCGTTCTTTTCTTACTCCCACCTCACCTCACCCCAGTAGAAAGCTTTCTTCTAGGTTTTTAAATGCCATTAGAGTAGTTTTTTTAATCTCTCCTTTACCCCAATAACACCATATATACTCATCCTTGAACATGATATATCTCTCCCTGCCTCCTTCCCAGTAGAAAATCGTTAAAGGCCATCACTATCATTTCTATCTTTGTATCTTCCATTTCTTGAATTGAACTATGAACACTGAGTAAATGCTTTGAAGAGGTAGATTTCATTTTAGTATGAGGAAGAATTTCCTAATAATCAGAACTGTTCAATAATAGAATGGATTGCCTCTGTAGGTAATGTGATCTCCAACCCTGGTGTTCTAGAAAAGATTCAACAGTTACCTGTCAGGGATTATATATAAAGGGGACATTTGTGTGAAGAGAGAGGTTGATTTAGATGTCTTCTAAGGTATTCTGTATGTTAGTAAGAAGAAATAGAGAGCAGAATAAATGACTTCCTTCCTTCCTTCCTTCCTTCCTTCCTTCCTTCCTTTCTTCCTTCCTTCCTTCCTTCCTTCCTTCTTCTTTCTTTC